>NW_016909399.1:167129-225753 GCF_001483705.2 Eufriesea mexicana
AATGGAAGATCTAGAATGCGTGGTATTCTGCAATTGTTATAGATCAGAGCCAATATGTTGTAAGGAGAGTCAGTTTGTTCTGAAAAGCGTGCGAAATGAACAGTGACGAGATAATAATAGTATTAAGAGAAATTTCACCACACATGCCTAATCGTTGTAATTTTTTCGTGATATATGTATATTATAATTTGTAATAAATATATAATTGTTAAACAGCAAATTCACAGTGATTACGTATTTATTGCCATTTCTATTATAAAATTTGATTTATCAACCGTATCAATCGCAACTCGATACCTTGAGAATGCAGCTTTTATATAGGTCTGATTTATGTGCAATTTATTTAATTCCTAGATTCCATATAACGCGGTACGAATTTATTCGATTTGTAACATTTTTGAGTTTCTTACAGTGCAGTTCCTATATTCCTGATTTGTCTTATTAATATGTTTATAATAATGCGGTTCACATAGAACGTATTTCCTAAGTACGATTATTTCCGAATAATTCCGATTTTCTTTTAACACGGTTTCCATATAACGCAGTATAATAAGAAAATTAAGTACTAAAATAAACTCTATATTCTAGATATTTGGAGGCGTTTTGTCTTTTGTCTTTCGTTTTCTGAAGACGTCTTTGACCTGCGTGGCACTAAACAGACAGGTCGGTTGTAACCGTTCGCTTATACAGTGTTTCCACCGTTTCCACTGGCTACGACTGTCGTCTATCACCGAGCGCGGAATAATCCGCGAGCTGCGGCTGTCGCTTATCACCGAGCGCGGAATATTCCGCGAGCCACGACCGTCGTCTATCACCGAGCGCGGAATAATCCGCGAGCTACGATTGTCGTCTATCACCGAGCGCGGAATAATCCGCGAGCTAGGACTATCGTCTATCACCGAGCGCGGAATTATCCGCGAGCTGACTTTTCATATGCCACGGATCACGTTTGATCCCTTTTGTGAGCATCTCATCTACATCGGTTCATTATATTCTTAACAAGTTTTACTTTTGTCGTGAAAATCTTTTTAACTGCCATTATGAGCAGGTGCTGATACGCGCGCGGTGATACGGGCCAGTCGTCAGTTGAACGTCGCTGATGCTTGATCACGGCACCTTAAGTAGAGCCATGATGCAAACGAGTTAATCACGTTATTGGAGACTTGATTGTACCATTATTTTTTGGACCGTTTATTTCGAAAATGGTGCAAGTCCACTTTCTGTTATTTCAAAAAACCTAAAGATTAGCATATATGCGAATTAAAAAATATAGGTTGATTATGTCAAGTCTGATAATATTTCTACTAATTTATCAATATGTAATTTGATCATATAAACTTCTTTTAGACGAATTTAAATAAAATAATGTATATTTACAGGCTGCAAATAGACTTACATCACTTTCATAATTAGTCAATTGTAAAAATCATTTAATTTCAATTTTGGAAAGTTATATATCACATAAAATATATTTCGTGTAAATTCAATATTGTTTATAAATAATAACAAGAAATAAAATAGGAATAGTATTATTTATTTCAAACGTTAATTATATTTATATATTGTTAAATTTAACAGAAAATAATGGGTAATTATTTATTTATGCTGCTCATATGACACAGGAGGTATATAAGGTAATAACTGAACCATGTTCTTACATTTTTCGTATGCAATAGGCCTGGCACCGTGCTACAAAGGCGCCAGGGCAATTTTTTCAAATTTTTCTGCTCTTCCCCCACATGTAGATAATAAATCTAAAGTCCTAAATTCTATGTTAATCATTGATATTCTTAATTGTATATAAAATAACAATGATTTACTATTTCTTTTTGCCTATATCACTATCCGATGTTAATATGAAATTATCCATTTTCGGAGGAAAATAAAATAAGTGACCTAAAATAGTAACTTTGGACGCGTGAAATAAAACAAATGTAGTCACCAGTGGCCAGTAACCCAGTCACTCGTCTATGAAAATTTAGAGTATACAGCAAATTCACAATATCGACCTTCGAAACTTACACGGGATTTCCCTGCACCCAATTGGTCGTGATCTCGAACCTAATGCTCGAATAAAATAAAGACGAACGGTTAACCCATTTGTATCCAAGCGCGGAATATTCCGCGAGCCGTAACTGTCGTCTATCACAGAGCGCGGAATATTCCGCGAGCTGCGACTGTCCTCTATCACCGAGCGCGGAATATTCCGCGAGCTGGGACTGTCGTCTATCACCGAGCGCGGAATATTCCGCGAACCCGCGACTCTCTACTATCACCGACAGCGGAATATTCCGCGAGCCACGACTTTCGTCTATCACCGAGCGCGGAATATTACGCGAACCCGCGACTCTCTACTATCACCGACAGCGGAATATTCCGCGAGCCACGACTTTCGTCTATCACCGAGCGCGGAATAATTCGCGAACCACGATTGTCACCTATCACCGAGCGCGGAATAATCCGCGAACATTCGATGTTCGGCTAACACCGAGCGCGGAATATTCCGCGAGCTATAACGTCGTCTATCACCGAGCGCGGAATATTCCGCGAGCAGCGACAGTCGGCTATCACCGAGCGCGGAATAATCCGCGAGCTAACTTTTTCCATTACCAGTTGCTGAATATTCTTCATATACCAAATGGGTTAAAAAGCAGCGGCGAAATTTGCCGATCGACCTGTTAGGACAGTACGTTCGCCTAACTCGTTCGCGATAAGGAGTGACTCGAATGGGGCTTGGAGTATTCGAAGGCAAATAATCTCATTAACAACGTCGTGATCTGGCGTCTCGCATGGCCGCTAAGAAGGAGCTGAAAGCGCAACGCGGCTGTTAGCCTAACCGTGGCGAGCATCGGTGAACGGAAGATGTTCGTCGCCTGCTCATCGTTCGGAACGATCTCGCCCGATGCTCCACCTGTATCAAAGGCAGACACACGTAACGTGGAAGACAAAATCTGCGGGCTGCTCTGGCAGTGGTGCAAGTGCAACAAGACGGTGGCGAGCAGGCTAGTAAGCCTCCTTAAGTCCGTAACTCTGCCGTGATTTGTGTCCTCCCTCGGCCTCTGTCCCTTTCTGCCAGAGCTCTGCTCTGCCCTTCCGATGCTCTACCCTGCTATACGCAGTCAGCTCGTCTCTGCTGGCAGCCTACCGAGCAATTAACAAGTCCCCCTCGAGGGCTAATCCTGCTAATCCCTTGACTGATGCCCCCCTCTCTCGTGCCTCCTCTCCTTCCTTCGCCTTCTCCATGACCCGCCACGTCCCGGACGCCGGCTACCAGCATCTCCCGTGCTCAAAGGATCCTCCAGTGTCTGACGTTCGATATGGCATTCTCAAAGATAGCCATGGATCTTCGCCTGGCTACTTAATCCTCGTTAAAACCGGACCACTGTCGCTACCTTACTCTCCGCTGTCTTTCGTTCCAGTTCCCATTGTTCCATCGTTTAAACACGCCGCATGCCCTCTGTGCCTGCGTCATGCTGATTGCAGGCTCGCGCTCCATTTCACAGCCTTTTTGCTTGTATCATATTGTAGCCAGGGTTATTCGATACCTGGCCTGATTGAATTTTTGTTTTCTATTAAATCCACCGCTAGGAAAATATCGTTCTACGATATTTTCATGTTGCTTCGCCCTTTTTTCATCCTTTTCCTATTTTTTTTTTTTTTTTTTTTTTTTTTTGTTATACACGGTTCTTCCGTTCAAGGGTAACGGGATACCAGCTGCTACGAGGTGTCAGAAACGGTGATCTTTGTCTTTTAACGGAATTATCCTGCGTTCCAAGAACAGCTAGAGAAATTACGTGGGAAAGTAATTTGATATGATCATACGTGAAAATTTTCTTCTCCCATATTACGTATTTGTAGATAGTATTTAGTAATAAAATTTTATCCACGGGAAATAATCACAGGAATTATCAAATATCATTTCGCGTGTGTTTTAACAATCTGAAAAATCTGCAAGCCTGGAAAGTAAAGAGATTATTACGTAAAACTCGTGCTGCGTTGTATATATCGATATTCTCACTGGAGTTTTGTTCGTGGGAGAAAAAATTACTACATATTGGAATTCTTGAATGAAATTATTTAGAAATACGATGGACCTGTCCGGTGTAATCGCGTGTTGCATTATGTCCGATATTTTCACAGAGTGATCTCTGTTACGTGCATGTGTAGGCTGTAAGATGTCTGTCACGTGCTGAGATTTTAATTCTGTCAATGCTTGAAATAATTATTCCTCCTGTTACGCAGCAAAGCTTCATTATATTTAACTCGATTCATTTCTATCGGCGATTTATGTACCAAGGAAATAGAATTTTTCGAGTTGCCTTTGAAATAGAAATACTGGCAAAATGCATGAAATTAAGCCGAATATAAATAGGCAAGACAGAGGAGTAAAATAACGTGGAATAAAAGTAAATTACGATGAAATTTTTTAAACATGCACGTGTTAGTACGTAACTTCCAAGTCATGGAATTACAGGGGATTAAGGAAAAGTTTAAATCAGTGGCACGTAGATAAATGTAAAAATGAAATTGCACAAAATGAATGCATTCGCGCTGGTATTTAATAAAAGGAGGGAAAAAAGAGGGAAAATTAATAATCCCGGGGCAAAACTCCCCTCGTTTGGAAAAAGGAATAATCGTGGTTTTGGCCCGATCATCGTGGACACTCATCATCCTACATTAATATCCTTCCACCGTGAAACCATTTACAACGTACCCTTAGGGACGAGGATTACAAGAACGGCCTTAGAAAAATCACTTATCGGCTCGGGTTGGGGTTCGCGAGATTTACCGGTATTCGAGCGGTGACTGTTAATAGCAAAATTAACGCTTCCCTCTCGTTTTTCCACCGTTTCCTTCTTTTCTCAAATTTATTTCCCCGTTTTTAACGCACGGATTTACAAATCTCGATTAAGATACCGAATACAGGTAACCCTCATACAACACGGTTTCACTATAACACGATTCATAAATTGCGGGAACCCTCCTATAACACGGCATCCTATAACACGTGTTGCAAGAAGATATGGTCCTCTTCAGTTGAAATAGAAAACGTGCGTGAATCGTCGGAAAATAAAATTGGTGGCATATTAGAATTTGCTAAATCAATTAGAGGTGCAGGTTTTGTGAATATGGCTATTGAGGACGTTCAAGATTTATCAGTGAAGGAAGAAGTTGACGAAGCGGATTTAATGGAAATGACATCTGAAGCTGTAAATCAAATCGATTCCGAGGACACTGGCACTGATGAAGATCGTGCAGTTAATAATTTAACATTAAAAAAATTACAAGAAGGCCTAAGCTTAGTTGAAAATCTCGAGTCATTTTTTTTTAATGCAAACCCTGAAAGAAGTCGAAAATTCAAAAGGGAGCTGCAAAACTGTTTAGCTCCATACCGAGAAATTTACAATGATCTGCCAAGAACCAGCAAGCAAAGTGAAATTACAGATTTTTTGAAGAGGAAAGAAGATGCAAGAACTTTAAATGAAGAAAAAAGTTCTGAAAGCGAAGGCGATATCATTCCACCGAAAAAACGTTCTCGGTTGATTATATCGAGCAGTGACGACGAAGAAATTTATTAAATAAAAGTTGCGTTAAATTAAAATAATATTTTTGTTTTGTGTTGTACATAAATTTATATTTTTAATAAAAATTAAGTTGTTTATGTAGAATTAAAAAAAAATTTGCTTTTAATAAGTTTTCGGAACGTAACCCCTCTTTTTGTACTGGCTTTGGGTCTCATATAACACGGTTTCATATAACACGGCATTTTCTAGGAACCTATCTACCGTGTTATAGGAGGGCTACCTGTATATCAATCGTATGAATCTGCTCGATGGACGATAAACATGTAACCATAAATAAATAAAATAGCGTACATGTTGAACTATATAACTATTTTTCTCTAAAACTCTCAAATCACCTCTGACATGATACTTCGTATAGTTAATAAAACAAATTAGCGGGAAGCAGTATAATTTAAAAAATACTTCGAAATAAAAGTAATATCGCAGATGGTGAACTACAAAACTATTTTTCCCTAAATCTTTTAAATCCCCTCTGACATGATACTTCGTATAGTTAATAAAACAAATTAGCGGGAAGCAGTTTAATTTAAAAAATGCTTTGAAATTATGCGTATGTACATAAAAGTCTTGCATTATATATTGCATGTCTTCTCAGCATAATAATATTAGCGTCTTTTATCAAATGTTCAAACGCAATCGCATTGAATTGCGCATAAAACTAAAGTATGTGTATAAAATAAAAAAGAAGTATCATATTTTAAAAGAATATAAATAACAATGAACTAAATATTCGTATTTTGATATTATACATTCTTTATGAACAATCGTTTTGTTAATAAAACGTTATATTTTAAATAACTGCAAGCAATTACTTCATACCTAACGTGTGATATTAAAAACAGGAAAATTAAATCAGAGTTGACCGAGAATAAACTAGGAAAATAATTATAGAGCAAAGGGTTAATATAATAAATCTCTGTTTATAGAAACATTGTAGTTTGCGATTTTTTGTTTTTGATATTCTCTTTAGGACGGTATTGTTGATGGTCGTAAATCATGTCGATCGTAGGATCGATTTAGAAGATTAGGAATAATTAATGCTAGTTGTTTACACGTTTATACGCATTTTTTGGATAGAAAAGCAAATGCAAAAATTGAACGAATTTTCTGGTCATTTGCGAAGGGTGATATTGAAAATAGGTTCACATCTTCAGGGACGAATTTTTTCTATGTTAATGATACAATGATTTCGAAGCAATAATTACACAGTAGAATAAACTATTATTAAAAGTGATATTTGACGAGTTGGTGATAATAATGATTTTATATTGATGAAGGATTCTATGGTGAATAGTTCTCCAACTGACTTTAATTTTCGTTCTACTTGTAATAATCATAATTTAAAAAAAATTAAACGTGCATATATGTGCCAGTAACCCTGAAGAGATTAAATAAAAATTCTCTAATGACACGCAAAGTATAATATTAAAAATATAATACAAGTAATAAATAAATTCTTTTGGGAAGTATTAAAAATATAATATAAATAATAAGTAAATTCTTTTGGGAAATATTAGAAGCAATCGTTTCATGGAAATTATTTGGATTAAAAAATTGGCAGTTATTTATCCGCGAAATGGCGAGAGATTATAATATAAAAATTTTTGTTAATTATATATAATTATTCATTTAACGAATATTATAGTTACATAGAAAAGATAGAGTTCAAAATAACCTTTTGTTGGTAATTATTTAGAAATAATTAGGGAATATAATAGATATTTGTTCAAAAAAATGGAAAAATTAAATAAATTGCTATGAATAATGATTAATTAATAAAATAGTTATTCAGAAAATCATACTGAAAGTTGTTGCCATGGAATTCACATTGAAAGTTCATAACATGGATTTCACTTGAACAAAAAACTACATAAATCAATCTTGGCTAGTTAAAAGGAATATAATTCAAGTTTATAATAGCCATAAAAAAATAAATACAGTTCGCAAGATTGCATTACATGCATTATTCAACGATTTGAAAATTACACGGGCTATGCTAATTCTGTTCTTATGCAATAATCACATTCTTGCATCTAATCCATATTTTTAAATGATTAATTATTATTTTTTCAGATAAAAGAATTCTACGTTACTAATGATTATTAAAATTCGCCTTCTTAATTTTAAAATTTTCGTTTATCTATTAGTACACCTACATTCATATCTCCAGCTTATAGAAAATTTTCTTAATTAAAAGAATTAGACAGTAAGGATCCTTAAGACTGATAAAATCACTGATTTTGAAAAATATATAAGTTAAAGGATCTATCCAAATTTGATTATATATATATGTTTATAAAATACATATAGTTATAATATTACTATTGCTACAAATAATTAATAATGTATTTTCATATAATTATTGTAGTAATCACTATCATAATAATTATAATATATATAATATATTATTATTATAGCAATAATGGTAATAATTGGTGTATAATATACATACAGAGGTAATATAAGGTGTTTCAAAATTCAAGCAAGATTTGAATTTTGCACCATTTGTGCGATAAAGTGTTGCCAACGAGAAGAAAAATCTAGTGTGATAGTCGAAAGTTCAAGGTTATTAAAAATAAAGTGCCAGACGGAAAAAGAACGTGTCATTGTTGAGCAATATTTACAATTTTTAATTAAAAATCTGTGTTTTCTATCGAAATTACTTCTTGTGTGAATTTTGGGATACCCAATATATTTAGGCAATAATAATTAAAGTGATATGGTGGAAATAAATAGACGAACATAATTAGATTTCTATCGCGGTAAATATCCAATAAATATTCCAAAAAATATCGAGGTTAAATGTCAAAACAACCGTATATTTCTAACCTTCTGAATTCGAAAATTTTCTTTGATTTAAAGAAGTTCATATCTCAAAGTCTTACTGCTTTAAAATCGACGTGTCTTTTTAAAATAACTAAAAAGAAATCATATGTAAATTAAGCCATAGAGTCATTTTATTTTAACCATTATGTTATTTTAAATAATAATATTCTCCGAGTAATAATAATTATTAAACGATATATAAAATAATAATTACTGTCGAATTTTCTTTCGAGATACGAAATGAGATATGAAAACAATTAGCAATTGACAGTCGTCATTCAAGCACAAAAAAGTGTAATATCAAATTGAACAACATCCCAAGCAGTTGAAAACACGTATCAACGACAAATCCCTTAATTTAGAGCAAATTTCACAAAGTATTAATATTGTAATTGCAAAAATTAGATTGCAAAAATACGAAGTAAGTCTGTTAATTCTAATACCAAATCGAACAACCTTCCAAACAGTTGGAAACACACATCAACAATAAATCCCTTCATCTAGAGCAAATTTCACAAAGTATTAATATTGCAATTGCAAAAATTTATGTTGCAAAAATCCAAAGTCGGTCTGTTAATTCTAATACCAAATCAAACGAGGTCCCAAGCAGTTAGAAACCCGTATCAACAATAAATCCCTTCATCTAGAACAAATTTCACAAAAGATTAATATCGCAATTGCAAAATTTTGATTGCAAAAATCTGAAATTGATCTGTTAGTTCTAATACCAAATCAAACAAGGTCCCAAGTAGTTGAAAACACGTATAAACAATAAATCCCTTCATCTAAAGCAAATTGCACAAAGGATTAATATTGCAATTGCAAAAACTTGTTTGCAAAAATATGAATTTAATCTGTTAGTTCTAATACCAAATCAAACAACGTTCCAAACAGTTGGAAACACACATCAACAATAAATTAATTCTAATACCAAGTCAAACAAAGTCCCAAGCAGTTGAAAACACGTATAAACAATAAATCCCTTCATCTAAAGCAAATTGCACAAAGGATTAATATTGCAATTGCAAAAATTTATATTGCAAAAATCCAAAGTCGGTCTATTAATTCTAATACCAAGTCAAACAAAGTCCCAAGCAGTTGAAAACACGTATAAACAATAAATCCCTTCATCTAAAGCAAATTGCACAAAGGATTAATATTGCAATTGCAAAAATTTATATTGCAAAAATCCAAAGTCGGTCTGTTAATTCTAATACCAAATCAAACAAGGTCCCAATCAGTTAAAAACCCGTATCAACAATAAATCCCTTCATCTAGAGCAAATTTCACAAAGGATTAATATTGCAATTGCAAAAATTTATATTGCAAAAATCCAAAGTCGGTCTGTTAATTCTAATACCAAATCAAAGAAGGTCCCAAGCAGTTAAAAACCCGTATCAACAATAAATCCCTTCATCTAGAGCAAATTTCACAAAGTATTAATATTGCAATTGCAAAAATTTGATTCTACAAATCCTTTTATTTAGTGCAAATTTCACAAAGTATTAATATTGCAATTGCAAAAATTTGATTACAAAAATCCGAAGTCGGTCTGTTAATTCTACTACCAAATCGAATAACGTTCTAAACAGTTGAAAACGCATATATCAATGACAAATCCCTTCATCTAGAGCAAATTTCACAAAGAGAGACATCACATATACAGTGTGATCCATGAATAGAGTGCACCTCAAAGAAAGAAGTATTCACGCGACTTGCATAAAACAATGTTCATCTCTTTCTCAGCATGTCAGTAACGATAAGCCTCCTTCGTGATTATTATTTCAATACGTGTCTTCAATCATGGTTCGTAACAGAGCAATAGATACCCATCACGAATAAACTACAGAGAAACGGATTTCACGTGCAATCGCTGTGGAATAGCAAAGAAGAAAAGACCATAACACGGTCGTAACGAATACCGTTGCGAAATTAACGATACGCTTTAAAGAGTTTATCCCTCTTATATTTTTCGCGTAATCTGTTGACATATTAAAGGCAACAAAATATGAAATATATGCATCAGCACGCTTCGGCTCGCATTCATCACTCGTGTGTCCGCGAAACAATGCCGCTGGAATAACTGATGGAATGCTTTTTCAACGGACAATGCAAGACGATTAATTCCTTTAACGCGAAATGCTAATTCCTTTGTACAATTATAAAGTAACCGACACGTTCTTTTTTACAAGACATTATAAAGCTTTCGCTTCTGAAGACGCTGGTTCCTCCACTCGCTCGGTTTTCTTAAGGCTAGGGTAGCACCGGAACTTTCTTCACGCTGCCGATTTTGCATAATAATACGTTTACCGGTTCAATAGTTGAACTCGTACACGGTCGACTAAAAATAAGGATTCCAGGCTGGTGGTAATCCTGAGTTATTTTTTATTTCTTAAGTTGTTACTGAGGAACGAGTTTGGGAAAAGAGGCATGATCCTTGCTGCATTTGATAGATATACTTTGGATAACATCGATAGAAAAATATTTTTCTGTTGTTAATAAATGCTACATGTAATACTGAATGATGTAAGTTAGAAATAACATTAAGTAATATTTAGTGAGATTAAATATTAACCCTTTACACTCGAGAGGTAACTCTCGTTGTCAGTCACCGTTTCGAAGACAGAGTAACGAGTATGAAATATTACTAGATTAGAAATAACTCCACATGAAATATTGAAATGAAATACACGTGATTTTCGCTTTTTATTTTAACATAAATGGTAGCATCGAGATAAGAAAAATATAAGGAAAGCTTCGAATTGTTATATCTTCATAACGAGAAAATTTTCCAGTGCACAGGGATAATAATTTGAACAACCAATTGCATTTCATACCACGTTAAACGTGGAATTGGTGCTGTTGATTTTAATCATGTTACCATTATTCGATACCTTTCCTAATCCTATGGACTCGAAGACTTTTTCGTCGTAAACAGCAATTCGAAGCTTTTCTTAGATTTTCATAAGCTCGCTGATACTCTTTATGCCAAAATAAAAGAAGAAAATCGTGCATTTGTGCGAGAAATGAACGAATAGAATTATTTTATTTCGATATTTCGCGCGTAGTTGTTAATATAATTATCATCATTCGTTATTTGAGTTATGGCATTGAAGCAAACGGTGAATGAGAGTCATCTCTCGAGTGCAAAGGGTTAAGCAACATGTTTGGATAGTAATTTGTAATATCGGTAAAGTAGTTAATATTTAGTTAGATATTTAGGTGTAAGTTAATATTTAAATAATTTAAATAATTTGGTTAAGAATGTAATTGAAATAAATAACTAGGTCAATATTTAGTTGATATTTTAGGTAATGACTAAACCAATATCCAATTAATAATTTAATTAATAATTTGGTTATTGTGTAAGTTTGTATTTAAAGTTCGAAATTTATTACATTGTAAATGTTGTTACGTAATTAATAATTTTAAGCATTGTAAACGCTATTATTATTTAAGTAATGATTCTTTGCACTGTTTGATATTGTAATTGTTTTCATGCCACATTTCAAATCGAAGAGCACTTATTTTGTGTGCTTCTATTGACACTAAACTATTTAAGAATTTTTGCTGATACAGTATCAGTTTATGGCCTATTGTGTAACAAAACTAGTGTCAGATGCCATTTTTATATCACTATGACTTCATAACGACTAAAGTGACTAATAATATAATATTTAATTTCCATTAAATAATTAAAAATTATAATAGATGAATGTTAAAAAAGCTACAATCTCCAAAACAATTAAAAAATCAACAATCTTGACTTAAAAAATTAAATTAGAATCATTTAATTATCTAAAAGTAATAACAAATAAATATATAAGATATTTTTTTAGAAAACTTGTATTAAAACAAAATCCTAAAATTTTAAAAACATACTAACAGACAATTATTAAAGAAAGATACCATTTCTAAAACAAATACGAAATCTATAATTTTTTCTCGAATAATGAAAATAAAAATAAGAATAATCTTGCTTTAAAAAATTAAAATAGAATCATTTAATTAAAAAATAACAACAGATAATTACTAAAGAAAGGTATCATTTCGAAAAAAATTCAATGATCTACTATTTTTCCTTAAGAAATTTAAACAAAACCTTTAAATTATGAAAAATAACAATAGACGAGTATTAAAGAAATGTACCTTCTCCAAGAAAAATTGTATAATCTACAATCCTGTTTTAAAAAATTAAAATAAAACTTTTAAATTACAAAAAGTAACAACAGATAATTACTAAAGAAAGGTACCATTTGTAAAAAAAAGTTCTACAATCTGTAGTTCTGCCTTAAAAAATTAAAACAGAACCTTTAAATTATTAAAAAAATAACAACGGACAAGTATTAAAAGAATGTACCTTCTCTAAAACAATTCTATAATTTACAATTCTGCCTTAAACAATTAAAATGAAACCTTCAAATTACAAAAAGTAGCAACAGATAATCACTAAAGAAAGGTACCATTTCTAAAAAAATTCTACAATCTACAATTCTGCTTTAAAAAATTAAAATAAAATCATTAAATTATCAAAAACTAATAACAGATAATCACTAAAAAATAAAATACGTTTTCTAAAGCAATTACGAAATCTATGATTTTTCCTGAAATAATGAAAATAAAAATAAGAATAAATGACAAAGGGAGCATGACTACTCTAATTGACTGTTCTCGTTACAGTTACTCGTAAAAGCCAAGATTGTTTAACAACGACGACCCAATTTCGCGAAAAAAGAACTAGAGGGTAAATCATCTGAGGAGCAATCGGCTGGAGGCAATAACGATGATTTACAGTAAACGACTAGGTGTTTACAAGCGTACACTGTCACTACGTAAAAACCTGGCCACACGAGGTGAATCGATTTCGTGGAGGTTCCAACCAGAGGTGCGGAACGTTTCAAGTTCGCAGCCAAGTTATTTACGCCTCATATTGTTCGTTTTGACGAATATAAATGTCAGCGATCATGGATTTATAGTCGGTGGTCTGACCTACGCGCGCAGCCTCATCACCTAATCGCTCTTTATGTCCTCGGTAATATCTGTATTAACTTTGAACACTCTGAAGAGGAATTCTGCTTAGACCGAGCTAAAATAAAATTATAATTTCGACCAATATAATAGAGGAATTGATAATTTTGCAATTTTCTAATTATTCTCATTTATGATAATTTTAATTTTAATTCTTTTGAAAAACAATTAGCGATGTTAACGAAATTATATTTCATCCTTCCCTCTCTTTTTTGAAAAACAGTAAGGTAAAATTATAATTTTAATTAATGGACCAATTTTTAAATATGCAAATCAATGACTTCTCACATTTTTGCATATTTTGTGAAATTTTCTTCCATAATTTTCTTCCATAAATGAAATGGTCCTTGAGGAAATATTTATAGCAAAATATTTATAGCAAACGTTGGAGAGAGAATTGCGTATTTCAATTATTTTTCAAATAAAAATGTACATATGTGGCTACATATCGATGAGTATATAATAATCTTGTCTGCCTGATAATTGATAGACTGTCCCGTTATGGCGAATCGCAGTGCTTAAATGTACAAAACGAAGCAATGAAAGAGATACAGGGAACGTAAGAAAGATTTATTACCGAAAAAAATTCAAAGAAAAATAATTAAATTAACACGTTGTACGTTTGTCTCGTAATATTACTATATGAATCTATGGTCGTAGACATTCGTCATCGTTTCTTTCCTGTTTAGCATCAATTTCAATATTCACTGGAAATATAGTAGATATATTTTCTTGCAATATATATATATGTATATTACACACCATTGTTTTTCCAAAAATGTAAGATATTTTCATGCATTTTCTTTTAAAATCTGCTCAATGTACAATGTGTCTAATAATGACTAATTAAATTAATAATAATAATAACAATAATAAAAAATAGTTCATTAAATGATTTATTATAGCAATTTTTTAAGAATTTTTAAACATTTTCTAACTCGTTGTTACTATATATTTTAATTTTCTAATGTATTTTATTCGCTACAAAATTTATTTTCTTATTTTATTTGTATTTTTGTGCAAAATAATATTTCTTTTATTCAAGTACCGAGACAGGTACGTTGAAATATAAACATTGGACAGGCCGTATGTATATTGGAAACTCATTTTTAATTTAATATCTCGAACACGATACCTTTTCATATTTCTAAAAGACAGTAATCGTTAAATAATTTTTCGTATAAAAAATAAAGTTATTTTTGTAAATGAAAAAGATCGTTAACGTGAAATTTATTTTATGCACAATGCGTACTTCAAATACATTTTTCTTATATCCTCAACTCGCCAATCATTGGCCTCCCTACCTTAGTGGAATGTTAAATTCCTCTCGACTTTGTACCATATAGCTGTAGTACTCTTTATAATACCACCGAAACCTTGATCTATGTATGACGTACATTGCGTGGAAATGCAAAAAATAGAAAAAAGAAACTTATTGCTGATATCCATTTTATATACATTACTACTTACGTGAGCTCAGATAATGATTTTGTTTTTTCACAGGTAAATGTTGCTTCTTCCATTTACATTTATATCATGACCATGGCATTTTAACGTTTTCTCAAGGATTTACACTATCTTCTACATAAAGTATTTATTGCAGACGATCCTATAAGTAAAAATACAGTGCCCGAACCATCAACGTAACAACGTATGGGTATAGTGTGTAGCAAAACATGTACCTTGTATGCACATAAATTTTTATTTTTATGTAAGTATAATATTATATACCTATAATATATAACGTAGAATATATATAACCTTATACATAACCTATATATATATGTATGTATGTAGGTGTGTATATTACTACATAATATATCAATAGTTACACATATTAGTAATTTTACATAACCAAAAATATTGACATATTAATAATTTTGTACATAATTTTTAATATCAATTACTATATTTTTTTATTTATTATTAATGATTATAACACAGTACTAATTATTACAATTATTCCGTAAAATTCTATTATTTAGTAATTATTGCAATTACTACTGAACATATACTTGGTGTGCATTTATATACAACTTCGCCAAATTTTATATTGCAAAATTATAATATACATTATGTTATACTGTTAGGGGATTATAGCTAGTGTCGAGGCTGTGTGAGGTTGTTTCATTGACTTTGTAATTAGCAAGAATATGAAGGTATGAACGCTTGCGTGAAAGGGTGACAGATTGTAAGGCTGTAAGTTGGCAATAGAGTATGGCACATGTGAGATTGAGAGAGTGGTACAATGGAATGACAAAAACAAGAGAATGAGCATGTACAAAGAGTATAACTATCACGGCTAAATATTAATTTATCATGTTTCTAATTATAATAAATTAGTACATTAGTATATAACTTGAAAAAATTAAAACACTGTTGTGGTATATGATAATATACTATAGCAGTACTCTATGACAGTACTCTAATAATATATATATACAGTGTAGTATATATTATCATAAACTATAACAGTGTTTCAGTTTTGCAAGTTTATATATCTTATATATACTACTATATATTATTAGAATATACTTACAAAGTACATAGTGATACACATATATGTTAGTAAAATAATATATATAACAGATAAGTAAGTATATATTACATATAAAGTTGCAAAACTGAGAACCTATCATAATAAATAACAATATATAATATACTATATATATGCTAGTACATTAGTATATAACTTGCAAAACTAAAAGTGTACGACAAGTGTGCATTACTCTCATTTAAACTCAATTAAAACACTGTTGTGGTATACAATAATATACTATAGCAGTACTCTATGACAGTACTCTGAAAATATATATAGTGTAGTATATATTATCATAAACTATAACAGTGTTTCAGTTTTGCGAGTTTATATATCCTGTATATACTATTATATGTTATCAGAATATACTTACAAAGTACATAGTGATACATATGTATGTTAGTAAAATAGTATATATAATAGATAAGTAAGTATATATTACATATAAAGTTGCAAAACTGAGAACCTATCATAATAAATAACAATATATAATATACTATATATATGCTAGTACATTAGTATATAACTTGCAAAACTAAAAGTGTACGACAAGTGTGCATTACTCTCATTGAGCTAACCTCCTAATCCCACAAGAACCTGATATACCATGATCTTCTCATGACCTTGGATTGAAAAATGGATTGTACACACGTAATGTCAATGAAAAATTGTTTATTTATATTTACTAGATAAACCATGTTGTATCGTGTATTTGATCCATGATACAGAGTTACCATTACCATTACCATTCTACTATTCTATGATACTGAATTCTATGTCAATAACGATACTCAATTTTTGTCAACTTAACTTCCCTAAAATAAAATAAATAATACTAAAAGTCACGATAGGTGATCACTAATTTCCACTCTTTTTGAAGAAATTATCAAAAAAAGCAGGTCCAAAGGCCATACAATGCCATAAATGCAAACTAGCATAACCTATCAGCTTCCTCGAGTCAGAGATCCGAAGAATTGCGAGGAATTGGGACTAATGCCCCATAATCTGCAGCAACGGTGACCATAGAAGATTTATTGGAACGTATCCATAACAGAGCTTGGGTTCATAATTAATCGCGTCACCTGATTAACAAAATCCGTGTGAGCGCCGCGGAATATCCCGTGTCCTTTCTTTCCGGCGTTCCACGTAATGGCGGCTTATTCAGCCTGTCGGGCAATTTATGGTGCCAATCGAGTGTGCACGCGTGAAAGAGTTCCTACGGTTACGAAGAGGAGGATTTCAGCGTGGCATTTCCTGCCTACTGAATGGCACCGGCACCATAAACTGGGCCTCAATGGCGATAGCGAACGGAGTCTAATAAAAGTGATAAAAGCAGAAACCCGTGGAATCCTCGAGGACGAGTTCGGGAAAGAAAGACATCCTCGGGCTCCGGGCGATCAAAGGAGCTGCACACGCTGATCGAAGGCGGCATACAATACACCGAACAGCGATCCCGATGTCGATCTCGATCCCGATCTCTCTTGCTCTAGCATCTCTTTCAATTCCTCGAAACTTTATAACCTTGCTTTCGAAAGATTCCTACCGGTGACTCGATTTAGTGACACTTAAAAGAGACGTTCCTCGGGACGACTAAGTCCGGACGGACGGCCTCACATTAGCGATGGGACTGATCGATTCCGTTCCTCGTTCCAAACAAATTTTTCCCAATTTTAGTCATCTTTACCCTTTTTCTTGCGGCCTATGCTGCTGTGTCTGTATGTACTTTATAAGTATACTCTGGTAATATATAATGGTGTATATAGAATATATGAATTTGCAAAATTAAAACACTAATATCGTATATGATACTATACTATAACAGTGTTTTAGTTTTGCAAGTTATATACTAATGTACTAGCACATATATAGTATATTATATATTGTTATTATCATAGGTTCTCAGTTTTGCAACTTTATATGTAATATATACTTATTTATCTATTATATAAAATATTTTGCTAAGATATATATGTATCAATATGTACTTTGTAAGTATATTCAGATAATATATAATAGTATATATAGGATATATAAACTTGCAAAACTGAAATTAAATACTATTATAGTATATGATAACATGTATACAGTGTGGTATATATTATCATAAACTATAACAGTGTTTTAGTTTTGCAAGTTATATACTAATGTACTATCATATATATAGTATATTATATATTGTTATTTATTGTGATAGGTTCCTAGTTTTGCAACTTGATATGTAATATATACTTACTTATCTATTATATATAATATTTTGCTAAGATATATATGTATCAATATGTACTTTGTAAACATATTCTGATAATATATAATAGTACATATAGGATATATAAACCTGCAAAACTGAAACACTGGTATAGTTTATGATAATATATACTACACTGTATATATTATCAGAGTACTATCATAGAGTACTGCTATAGTATATTATCGTATACCATAATAGTGTTTTAATTGAGTTTAAATGAGAGTAATGCACACTTGTCATACACTTTTAGTTTTGCAAGTTACATACTAATGTACTAGCATATATATAGTATATTATGTATTGTTATTTATTATGATAGGTTCTCAGTTTTGCAACTTTATATGTAATATATACTTACTTATCTATTATATATACTATTTTACTAACATATATATGTATTAATATGTACTTTGTAAGTTTATTCTGATAATATATAATAGTATATATGCGCTATATAAATTTGCAAAACTGAAACACTGTTATAGTTTATGATAATATATACTACATATATATATATATATTATCAGAGTACTGTCATAGAGTATTGTTATTGTATATTATCATATACCACAACAGTGTTTTAATTTTGCACGTTTATTCTATATATACTATTATATATTATCAGATTATACTTAAGAAGTAGATATTGATACATATATGTGTTAGTGACGTAGTACATATAATACACAAATAAGAATATATTACACAAAAAATTGTAAAACTAAAGACCTGTCATAGTAAATAACAATATCTAATATACTGTACATAGACTAGTACATTAGTATACAAATACAGCTATATTATTATAATATTTAATTATATATATTACTATATATTATAGTATATTATAATATATTATTATAGCCTATTGTAGTATATTGTAACAGTATATATAATACATAAGTTATATAGTATATGTACATAAACTTATATAATTAAAAATGTGATAGTATATATAATCATTTTATTATATATGAGTAACCTATAACCTATTTATTATTATTAAATTAAAATTAAAAATGATTAACGTATCAAATTAAAACTTTATATTATATATTTTTCTTCTCGTTTTACGCGTACAATACTAACAAAGACTACGAGCAATTGAAACGAAATAACATTGCAATGAGAAAATTGAAAAGAAACAAGCGTATGTTAAAGAATGCGTCAACATTGTAAAACTTTTAACTGGAATTCTCGTAATTATTTCAGGTAAATTACAGGTTATGTACGTAAATGCAATTTCTCTACGTAACCTGATAATATTTTTAACAAAATATTATAATATTAAAATAAAATTTATAATAAAATAAAAATTATAATATAAATATTAAAATATTATCCCCTGAATATTATAATTCCCATTAAAAATATTTCCAAGGATATTGAAAAACATCTACAAAAATTATTCTGATATTTTTACTAATATTAAAATATTTCGAACAATTATTCAAGGAACATCGATACCTTGTATCACTGGAACAAAGAACCTCCGTTTGTACACAATTCCACCCTGATCCAGTTATGTTAATCGAAGAACATCAACTGAAAGTAATTCTGCTACATCCCGAACAGTCCATTCGAATATTGCCTGGCGAGGAAGTTCAATGATAAAATTCCCAATCGAAATTCAATCTCGGAACAGTTGGGCGTTTAATTCTCATTAGACATACCGTCGTCGTACAGTTAAAACGAATGTCCAGGTACGTTTGCAGCACGACGAATGTACGCCGAGCATGATCAGTGTAAATAACAGCGGGGAAAAATTCGAAATTCTTTGACGCCGGGATGGAATAATACTCGAGAGAATGTTGATCCCATCGCTGAGAAAACCTGTTCCCTTTTAACTTCCTCGAGTTAAGCGAAGACGAGGATTTCATTTACAAAAGCGAGATCCATCTGCCATCAGGCTGCTGACGATAGCGGTAAAGGTCTAATAAAGCGATACAACAGGGAAACGTTTAGAAACATTCGGTCGACCGAGTTACCATCCGTCCGCCATCAGCCACAGGGACGCCTGGAAGGAGCAATATAGAGGCAGACTTCTTACCCGTAGGCCCTTTTCATTTTACAACCTTGCCTGCGCCATGATCTTTCAGCCACTTCACGACTTCACCAATGTTGCACTCGAAAACACAGCTGAAAGTGTGTATAAAGCTGTTCCTTTCCTTCAATGTCCGGCTGCATTCTCTACCCTAACCTATCCTCTGTCATATGACGTGTAGGCAGGGTTTCGTGTTTCTACGCCTGCAGTTGTCTGAGTTTGCTGGAATGCCGGATCACTTTGATTATTCAGACATGGTTCAGACATGCTTCGGACATGGTCGATAGTCTGGGATCGAGAATGTCGATTAGGATACCGATTTTCGTCCTTGCAAGTTTGGGAAATCGAAATGAGATTACCAATGTCACAAGAAATTCGAAAATTTCTTGCTTATTTGTTGATTGGATCGAACGATATAAGATTTTCGTATTTATTTATTATTTATTAGAAAACAAATTATACAGTTTAATCGAATGCTAATAAGAAGAATTGAAATTTTACTTAGTAATATAAATTATTATAAGTTACTATTATAATAATATTTTGAAAATAAAAATGTATGACCTTCGAAGTTTTTCCTTGCAATCCAGAATATTAATTTCGATTTCGGTTTTTGAAAATGGGTATTATCGATTAATAAATAATATTTTTCGGATTTATATGGATTACAAAATTCTACTAAATTTGATATCCGACTTTACGATAATAAAAATGATTAAATGTTGCTGATGCAAATTATTTACTATTTTATATTTAATTTTGATTTCGGTTTTTGAAAATGGGTATTATCGATTAATAAATGATATTTTTCGGATTTATGTGGATTGCAAAACTCTACTAAATACAATATCTGACTTCACGATAATAAAAATTATTAAATATTGGTGATGCGAATTATTTGCTATTTTATATTTTGCAAAGATTTTTAGTTTAATTTTCAAACCAAATAAAATTGATCCTTTCCTTGGGTGTGTGCATACTATTAGAAAATACTGCAATTTTGGGAACGTATTGATCGATATTTTCAAAACATTATTTTTCAATCTATTGCATACTTAATTACATTTCTCTGTTTATCTAATTCTTATGAAAATAATTCTGAAGCTACCAACTTGTATAAAATACAGATTATAATAATGGAAACGGTGTAATAAAAATAAATACATGCATATAATTATATCTCTGTCTCAACAAATATCAATACTAACTTTGTTAAGAAAATTTGAAATCATCAAATTTGAAAAATTGAATTGTTAATAACAAGCAATATATTTTATATAAAATGATATTGACAGTTACTTAAATTGCAGATCCATAGCAAAATTTACAATTAAAATTTGTAACAAAAATTTTATTATGCAAAACTAGTACAAAAAACAATCAAATAAATAAAGAATATTAACAAAATTATACCTTATTCTAATATATTATAATATATTATACTATACACGCATAATTCCAACTGCAAATGAAAACTAGTGCAAATTTCACCCGAAATTCCCGTTAAAAATATTATTGGATGACAAAATACAAGAAAAGAATTAAATTAATATCAATACTAACTTTGTTAAGAAAATTTGAAATCATCAAATTTGAAAAATTGAATTGTTAATAACAAGCAATATATTTTATATAAAATGATATTGACAATTACTTAAATTGCAGACCCATAGCAAAATTTACAATTGAAATTTGTAACAAAAATTTTATTATGTAAAACTAGTACAAAAAACAAACAAATAAATAAAGAATATTAACAAAATTATACCTTATCCTAATATATTATAATATATTATACTATACACGCATAATTCCAACTGCAAATGAAAACTAGTTCAAATTTCACCCGAAATTCCCGTTAAAAATATTATTGGATGACAAAATACAAGAAAAAAATTAAATTGCCTCTGACTTGGATTTAAACAAGCATCGACGTTCTCTGAAATAATCGCAGGTTATTTTGCATTTTCTAGATGTTCCAGATTACACGTAAATTGCACGTGGACGAAAGGGAACATGGAGGATGCGGGTATTATAAATCAGTCAAAACAGTGAAAAGGTAATTAAGGTACTTTGCCGAATTGCTCTACTTACTCCGGAACAGCTTGACAGAGTGGCGCGCAGTGAACGAGGAAGGTGCGAGGGAACGAAAGGTAAACGGAGGAATTCGTGTCGATATTCGATCAATGGCCTATCTTTGATCTCTCATCATCGTTATCGAAGCAAAACGATCACCTATACGGGTACACGGCGTTCAGAATAGGGTGACCGTAGTGAATCGGCAGCAGATGGTCAATATCGACGTTAGCAAATTGTAAATTAACGGGACATCAGTCGACCCTTGTCGACACCGGTGACAGCCTCGCGATCAAGTTTGCCAATAAAAGATGCGAGCACTGCGTCCTCCTCTACGAGCTTTTTTGTCACCGTCGAAACATTTTCCATAAAAGTGCAGCGACGAGTTGCCGCTGACGGACCAACTTGCTGCCACGAGCTAATCGGCCAAGTTCCCCCGGTTTAGTGTCGCAGAGGGCGCTAGTGGAGTGGAGGAAAGGCAACGAGAATGTACTCGTCTTTCTATTAATTTCTATTAATATTCTAGTACAAGTTAATATTATTTTCATCTATGAATATTTCGAAATTTATAATGTCAAGATTTTCAATATAAATCGAAGTTTTGATCGATCTTTATTGACGTTTCTTAATTATGTTATTTGCATATATTAGTTGATATTTTCAATCGAATTATAGCGATTTATTGACAATTAAATATGTTATGATTAGATAACTAGGAAAATTTTCTCGAAGATTTTAAATCGAAATTTTAATTTTAGATTTGTCGATGAAATAATTGAGTAGTTTTGCTGAGTTAAGTGTCGCAGGTGGCGCTAGTGGAGTTGAGGAACAGGAAATGCAACGAAAATGTACTCGTCTTATTAATATCCTAATGTAAGTTAATACTATCTTCATCCATGAATATTCCGAAATTTACGTTCATTGATATTTTTAATTATGTTATTTATATATATTAGTTGATATTTATTATCAAATTATAGCGACTTATTGGCAATTAAATGTGTTATGATTAGATAACTAGGAAAATTTTCTCGAAGATTTTAAATCGAAATTTTAATTTTAAATTTATCGATGACATAGTTGAGAAGTTTTACGCAGTTAGGTGTCGCAGAGGGCGCTAGTGGAGTTGAGAAACAGAGGAAATACAACGAGAATGTACTCGTCTTATTAATATTCTAGTATAAGTTAATATTATCTTTATATATGAATATTCCGAAATTTATAAAATCAAAATTTTTAATATAAATCTTGAAGTTTTGATCGATCCTTATTGACGTTTCTTTATTATGTTAATTGCATATATTAGTTGATATTTTCAATCAAATTATAGCGATTTATTGACAATTAAATGTGTTATGATTAGATAACTAGGGAAATTTTCTCGAAGATTTTAAATCGAAATTTCAATTTTAGATTTGTCGATAAAATAACTGAGTAATTTTGCTAAGTTAAATGTCACAGGTGGCGCTAGTAGAATGAAGTAATGGATAGAGGACAACGAGAACGAGCTGATTTTTTTTTACTAATAATCTAATAATTTAGGAATATGTTATTAGACATTTTCAACATAAATTTCAGATTCTTTGAGACCATTTTGAGACCACTTCGTCATTGTGTCAGTATTTCAAAGAAAAAAGATGTATTTCTCAAATTATAATACAAAAGAAATTGAATATAGCAGATTATTATTTTATCTTTTAAAGAATTAATAAAATTGACAAGAGTATTTTTAATACAAGCCCTTCAATTGAACTATATACTACACATGTACATACTTACATCTGTAACACATTCATATTCATAATTTTAAAAATTGATCTTTAAGAGAAACAGAAAACAGGTAGTACAAGTGTCGAAATTGTTAGAAAATTATTTAAAGTGCCATACTTTGCATTTATCCCACGATAAAATTAAATGTTAAATTAATGTTAATGAAAATAAGAACAAAGTGAAGATAAAATTTCCATCACATAATACAATAAATATTAATCATATTCTCGAAGATTAATTATTTTTAGACATAGAAAACATGCATGTATCTCTTTCATAATTCTCTGATAGAAGTGCCAACAAAACAAGTATCGATCGTTCGAAATTGTCGATGCACGATGATTCGCAATGATTCGCAGCGATGTAAAAGAAAAACGATGAATGCGACATAATAATACATCAATTATCATTGTAAAATGTAAGAGAGGGTGATTCAGAGGGACCGAAGAGGACTCGAGTCAAGGACTACACATCTCCGGTGAGAGAGCGTTCAATATACTGATAGGAATGTACATACAAATAGCGCTTTAATCGAATCATCGATTGTTGCATTTCCTTTGTATTTCATTCGAGATGATGCTGAAAATATTACCGTGAATTTTGAAAAAAATATTCTCGGATTAAAACCAGAGACATTTCACAATTTCGTGGATTTTTCTAAAATATTCCTAGTCTAAAAGCATAAAAATTTCTTAATTTTGCGAACTTTTAAAAAATATTATGGAATTAAAGCCAGAGACATTTCACAATTTCGTGGATTTTTCTAAAATATTTCTAGTCTAAAAGCATAAAAATTTCTTAATTTTACGAATTTTTAAAAAATACTATGGAATTAAAAACAAACATTTCTTAATTTCGTGAATTTTTGTTTAATATTTTCAGTCTAATTTCGTGAATTTTTAAAAAATATTATACATTTCATTCTATTTAATTATTAAATTATAATTTAAAGATAATTATACAAAATATCGTTAATTATTATTTAATATGTAGTGCATTCTAATTAATGATTTTTATTTGATCAAATATGTAATAAATTAGATAATTGATTATTTGAAAAAATAAGGTTTATTTCTAAATAGAAAATTGGTTTTTGAATTAATTAAATAAATATTTAGCACAATTATTTTTATTAAAATCAAATAAAAAATAATTATGCAAATAAATTTCTTTACTGATCGTATGAAATATTATCAGGAATATCTGTGATATTTTGAAAATAGCGAAATTTGAAAATTGCATAAAGCACACAAATTATCATTTACCTACATTTAATACTTCCATTTTCCAAATATTAACATTTCTGTGTAGAACCATTCCAATTGACCCAAGTATACTAAACTTACTATATTCTTCAAACCTAATACAATTCTAATGCCAATAATAATATTCGATTATCTACATCCATCACAATTTTCCAAATATTTATATCAGCTCAACTATACACTATAATTCTCAAATAAGTTTAAAAAGAAATTTAAAAATATCGAAATTCAGAAACTGTTTAAAATACTCAAATCTTCATATAGTTATTTAACATTTCCATTTATCAAGATTTAATATCTCCATCAAGAACCATTCTTTTTAATTCTGCAATTAGTCTATTCTCCAAAATAAACAACAATACTGACGACATTAACAACATTCGATTATCAACATCCATCTATCAAAATTTTTAAGCAATTTAGAAATCTCTGCAACCTAACATATATTTTCCACGTCACAATCCCTCATCGAGCTGATGTCTAGACCAAATATCACCGAAATTGTTCCCTCGGCCCCGACTCAAAATATTATTCAAAAACTTTGTAGAGCAGCGAAGAAAAATTCGAGCAACAAGAACGGAAATGGCTAGTCTGATGGAATATACAGACCAGCATATGATGTTCCTCGACCTCTCGACCATCGCAGATCCTGCGGCTCGTCATTTCACCCCCGTTCTCAACCCCTCGCGCCATCTACCTTCGTCCCCTTTCGCGTCTCTACACCGATAACCCCCGATAATAACCGACTACCACTCAACCTCTGCAACGACTACCTTCGCAAACCCGACCGCCTGTTCTTCCGCCATTTTGCCCCCTTTTTTTTTAAATATTTCATTACGTAACAACAGTGCGAGGAAGAAATCGTAAATAAAACAGACAAATATACGAGAGAGATTGTTAAAACGGATTAATTGGAGGATGATATTTGGTACAATGATACGAAGGTTCGATTGGGGCTCGTGGTGACGAGGGTTGCTTCATCGTGGAGCATCGTGAAAGACGATATTTGGTGATTAAATGATTCTTCATGGAAAAAGAAATATCGTGGAAAAGGAATTTTTGAAAAATATTTTAATAGCAAGTGTTCTGTAGCGGCCAGAAGATGGTAGTTATAATGGTAGAGCGGTAAGATGCTACTTTTAGGTTATGTCACATGTACTTCTATATGGAAGTATTAGAAATTTTATATTTGCTGCTTTAACGAATGAAATATGCAATGATTGGTAATATAATAGATTTTTATATGGAGTACAAAGAATATGGAGTCTTAAGATTATATAAGTAAAATCGGAAAATAATTCAACGATAGTTATACTTATTACACCTTATACGGTGTAGTTATTGCAGAATGCAATGTCAGTGAATTGCAAAAGTATTCCAATGTAAGGTACAATATTAGATGAAAACATCATGTTAAAAAATAAGAAATTGCTTATGAACTTACTTATTAACCTTAAAACAATTTTCTATTGAATACACTAGCGCCACCATGGCCTCTATCTACAATAAGTTTACCGTGAACAACCTATACGTCATTAAATTATTTTATAATTTCAATGTAATATCGGTGATCTTTTAATATAAATTTTTATTGACTAGAATAAGATTACCTGGCTACAATTATACTAGAAAGAAATTGCTTATGCACTTGCTTATTAACCTTAAGGCAATTTTCCATTTAGTACACTAGCGCCACCATGGCCTCTATCTACAACAAGTTTACTGTGAACAACATATACGTCGTGGAATTATTTTTCATTTTAATTATGTAATATTGTTGATCCTTCATTATATATTTTTACTGATTGGAATAAGGTTGTATAATTATAATAAAATTACTCTTACTCATTTCTTGCTTCCAATGTATCCTATATATTTTAGATACTTTGGTTTAATATTTATATTCCATTTGCCTCGTGCATGAGTGTACGTTGGTTGAATAACAATCGGATAAGTTATATCGTCGTGGCTTTTATTTAATGTTAACAGTTGATACTGACTCCGTGTCTACGCCAATGCTTTGTATAGCTCGTTATCCTTCTATCCCATTTGATCTCGGTATATCCTGTTCGTTCGCTTTGTCACGTGATGCTGTATGATCCGATTATTTAGGTATGACACAGTCAATAACCGAAATTTCTATTACACTATGATTAATTACCGAATAGCTTCCATTTTCTCTTGTGAGTAAACAGAAACTTTGAAGATTGTGGTGTCCTTAGAATAAATACAGTGAAAAATTTAGGTATAAATTTATAATAATAATAGCGTCAATAATTAATCAATATTCCGTTAATATTCTATTATTAATATTTTTATCTATCGTGTAAATAATATATTGTAATATATTAACGCTTCAAGAAACTTTCTGTCATTTTGTCTGACTTTTCCACACAAATATTTCGAAATTTATTACAATGTATTAGGTATCAATATTGTTAATTAATTTCTCAAATTAAATAAATTCCTAATTTATAGACCACGTGGAAATAAAAAGAGAAATAATACGTTGAAGAATTACTATTATATATTATAATATTATAATATATTAATATCATAACATATATTAATTATACAAATATTGTTAAATAATAATGAATATATTAACATATAATACGTAACATACATTCTATATTTTATTTTGCAGTGAATATCTTCAACTATTCCATACAGAAAAATCAATTGAAAGTATGTGGGCAGTACCGTACGTTGCTCACAGGAAATGCGGGTTCGACTGGTGCTATTCTACCATCTCTAACAGAATCACAAAAGTCAGGCACACATATTTTTCTTAACGACCTAAATACATCTGCAAATGAAACAATAGCATCACCGTTGGCGAAGCAAATGAATTGGTCACACGGAGTTTAAGTGGGAGCAAGAATCAGGTTAAAAAATTTCAAAACATTGGCGTAGGTATGGAAAATAAAATTTACCACTAAAACTACGTATCCGAATACATCTTACGGTGATCCTACGTCAATGGCAACGTATGTCACCTGGTCAACCTGTCTGCGAGGGCTTCGAATGGGAATTCGGTGGTAACCTGTCTCTATGTCGTCTCACGAGACATCTCCGCAATGCATATTATCGCAAAATACGATTTTGTTAAAAACGTGTAACTAGCTCTACGAAATAACGCAGTGATAATTCTCATATATTCCCTAAATGAAGAATTCGTATTTAAATAGCAATTCTTACGGGTTCATTAATCTTTCACTAACCTAACCTCAACTACTTCGCATCCAGTGTACGAGACTTTCGAAGCAAGCTGATCGTGAGAATCTCTCAATAAAAGTATTTATTTGAATCATTTATTCTTTCTCTGTCTGTTCCATTTAATATCATAATGCTATAAATAAAATCGCGGGTTTGAAAAATGTCAATTTAACTCGAGCTAGTTTATTATATATTCACACGTGACCTATTTTCGATTAATTAATTCATTTTATTCTCTTAGATGGTGATGAAAAATAAATCTTTCATTTATTTGGCGTCTATGGATACCCAAACTATTGTTTCCTAGTTTCGATATCGAGGATCACACTATATACAATTATATTTGCACTCGAGAGGTGACTGTCAGTCACCGTTTGTTTTAATGCTATAGCATAAATAATGAATGATGATGATTATATTAAGAACATCGAAATAAAATTATTCTATTCGTTTGTTTCTCACGCAAATTCACAATTTTCTTTCTTCAATTTTAGCATAAAGAGTATCAGTGACTTATGGAAATCTAAGAAGAGCTTCGAATTGCATCTTCACAACGAAGAAATCTTCGAGTCCAAAGGGTTAATACGTTGAATGTTACATCGATCCTTAGAGACTGACACTAAACTCGATTTTTATAGTTCATATTAAATTAAAAATATGTTTCTACTTTTTATCGAATTTTATTGAAACGTTTTAAACAGTAATGGGGTTTTTCTTTCCAAGTTTAAGAAAAAATCGAATTTTGTATTTATTGTCTCTTATATTTACCTAAATTCATTTCTTATATTTATATTTTGTTTAATTTGAATACTCGTCTCTCCGAGAAAATGTATACTAATAAATAATTAGGAGGTTCTATTTTCGTGACAATCTACAGTAGCTCAGAAAAATATTCGAATATTTAGATTCTAAATTTTTGGTAAATAAAATTCTCGTGTTAGAATTGAAATTTTAAAAATAGTACTGCATCTGAAGTAAAATACAAGTATTGAGGATGTGTAGATAAAATTATTTAAAAAATCAGATAACAAATACCTAATTTATGTAACATTAAATTTAGACACATGGAAATTCATGAAAATCAGGAAAATATTGAAATAAATAAATATAAGAAGACGTCAATATTCTTTTCAATAGTCTAATGTTGAAGATGGTCTAATTAAGTTCACATTTAACGTTATACTAATTCTTTATTCCTCATCAAATCTTCTCATCACTTTCCCCATATAATTTCAACATCTGTACCAGATTAATGATTAATTAAATTAAAAAAATATTCTGTTTGAAAGAGAACTAAATCATAAATCTATTTACAAAGATAAGTTTCTTTTAATATCACAACACAGCAAATAATACTTAGCAAGTACGAAGTATGATGTAAGTAAGAATTTAGCAATATAACCAGAAATAATCATATCCTCCAGAGATCTAATTACTCATTACTGAAGAAACTTAAGTTTAAACAAATTAACTTGCAACCAATTATACCATACAATAATCGCTAGATACGAATTAAATACTTAAAATGTAAATACAAAATCTCAGCCCGTTTTGGGGTCAGCTCAAGGACCATACCTTCCATTCCCTGAAATCATCCCACACAAGCACCCTTCATCTCCCCATTGACACCTACACCGAATCCACAAACGAACCTTGATACTCACTCCGAGATCCCTTGATCAATCGTTTCCCTCATAAACGACTATATTCAACCTATTTTGATAAAACTTATGCGATAGTTCCCAGAAAAATATTTGACACGCATTGTGGGACAGCGAGCAGCGAAGGACTCTAGCAAAGGAATAATAAAGAGTGACATTGGCTTCGACTTAGGCGTTTAGGACGTGCGGACGGATGGGTGACCACGTGAAAGGATTGCACGGATGAGATATTTATGACTGGGTCGAGTGCAAGCAAGGAACGAAAGTCTAAGAATGCGTCCGAGTGACTGAAGTAAGTACCTGGTCCATCAAAAGCAAGGTTACATTGGACATAAGTGATCAACGAAGAGAGCTAGGTATGAAAAGAGAGAGTGTTAGACTTTAAATAAGGGTGCAAGTGCGCGGACAAGACAGAATGCCTGTAGTTGAAACGTGTATTTGAGAGTTAGAATTGTGGGAAACATAGTGTAATATTATAGTTTAAATAAATGTGTTTTGTTATCAAAAGGGAGACGTTGAATATATATCATTATAGCCGCCATTACTCAATGGTTTTTGAGATATTTACTAGATATTAAGAAGATTGCTATAGAATACTGTTTTCCTTGTATTGTATTCTTATTATTTTGTAAGAAATATATACTAGCATAAGGGCTAGTTTTCAAGTAGAGTCGTCGCCTAACGACGACAGTCCAGAATTCCTATGCTGGGGAACCGGGGTTCGTTTCCCGTCCATAGTTGGAAGCTTTTTTGGATAGTCCGATGCTCCCGGGTAAAAATCAGCGATGGGGCCAGTTTTTAAACCGCATCATTTGTCTGTCCAAGTACTATTTCACGGGTTTTACAGCCTTGTATACTAGCATAAGAAATAGTAAAAAATAAATTTTTTATTAAGAAATTTGGTTTACAATTGTTAATTTACAATGTTTTCATAGGCGAAAAATGAATACAAAATAAAAAATAGATTGAAGAAAAAAAAACAACCAGAGACGGGAATAGAACCCCGGACCTGCATCATAGGAATTTTCGGATGTTTATATTCGTTTCGCTTCTATTTTCTTTCCTCTAACTAATCCGTTTCCTTTCAGGTTTATATGTACATTAATATATTCCCTTTTCGGCTTTTCAGGTTTCTCGTGATTTAATTTAGAAGACGTCGTTGGCGACGATGGATGAGTGCGTTTAGACACAACTGGTTATAAGTAGTTATAAGATAGATTCCTAGTCTCATGTGCGCGTTATCTGTACAAAGGTAAGCTACCTAACTTGGAGCGAATATATCAATTCAATGTTCTTTCCCTCTTATCCCTCTCGTTTCCCAAATAGAACATAATCGTTCTCGCGATATTCGCGATTAGGCCACAATACCGCTTGAAAACCACTGGAAATAAATCTGTAGTTACCGAAGTAATAAAACTTTAATCGCAAGTATCTCAAAAATTATTGAGTAGTTGGGAAGAGAGAATAATGATATTGTTACGAGATCATATCCACCCGGTATTCGGCCAAGAACGGATCATAACTTCAGTGCAGAACAATCCAACACCTCCCAAAATGTTCAGTTTAAATAACAATCGGCTACTGACTGTAAAAGAAACGTCTTCCATCGAAGTTCAGAGAGTGCTGTCAACCTTTTCAGTAGGGAAAATTTATTCCGACGTTTTAGAATTCTTCGGCAATCCAGCGATCGAACTTGAAGAACAAGAATTACACTCGCGATTTGTAACAATATATATTCTTAAACTGCATGACGAAATCTACAAACCTACCAAGTTTCGATTAAATCGGTGACCTGAAGGACTTGCACTCTCCTCGTTAGTGTAATATTTTAGTTAAATAAACCTGTTTTGTTATTAAAAAGCAGTTATTATTTATTAGACACGTAGATTTCTGTCTGCATAGGATAAATTTATCAAGAAATCCTACAGTATTTTCTTTTATAATCCATCATTCATATCGAGGATGGCGAAATCAGTGAAATCCTCCAAGATAGGGGTTGAAACTGTATTTCTTGGAATATCTGGGTTGCATATGTTCCGCCTAGTTATAATTTCTCTAATGAGTAGGAAATTATCCGCATACAGTTATATAGCAACAAAGTATATAAAATTTGCTATTAAAGATACGAACACATTTATGCAGATATAAAAGAATGTACTTGTCATTATGAGTCACAATAATGCCCTTTAACCCTCTGCACTTGTGAGGCGACTCTCAGTCACCATTTAATCATAATCTAAAAATCGTTGTTAATTAATATCTCGAATTTAAAATTGCTCAACGACCACTGGAATATCGAGGTAAAATAATTCTACGTCTTACAATTACCCGCTTGAGTCCCAAGCAGCGCGATCGCGCTCTTCAGTCGAAAAGGCGCGCTCAACTTTGCCGAAGCACGTACGTCACATAGCACCAACAAGCACTATCGCGACGATTCTGATTCTTTGACATAAAATTAACCCCTTGGCTACCTTGGGCGCATACACGCGCTCAGAAATTTTGATTTTGACACGGAAGTCGCATATAAGCGCTCAACACAGTTTGCTTTTCTGACACGGAGGGCGCATCTTTACCCAAAATTTTGCCGTTCTCGACGGACATTGTAAACGAATTCCTACCCGTGTGGTACAACCCATGCGTTTCAAAGTCTGCCATAGTCAAAGGGTTAAACAAACGCTATCGTGCCGTTTGGACTTCTTCGCACTCGATTAAGGCAAGCGTTATCGCGTTGTTCGGGGTTTCTCGAACATGGTCTTCCAAAAGCCTCTGGGTCTCAAATGGTTAATTTGCACTTGTTATTTACCATTTTCAAAATATCGTCGACTTTATGGCACAAGGTCTTCGAATTACTATGTTTCTACAACGAAAAGATCGCCGAGTGCAAAGGGTTAAGACTGAACCCCTTCAGGAAACAATTATATCCTAATAATTACATCTCTTAAAGCAAAAACCAAAGCACGACCTCGTGAAGACCTTCGTGAAGGTCCAGGTGAGCCAAAAATCGCTACTGGCCTGATACATACTCGACGCCATCTTCACAAGTTGTCATACTACAGTTCATTGCAACACCCTTGTCAACTATTTTAGATAATATTTAGATAATAGTTTCGGATAACTCTTCTCATCTGTTCGAATGATATTGACTAACTGACTGTCCTGATCTCTCCGTGGTTATATAAACCTGGTCTCTCTGCTGATTGGTTGCTATAACTATTGGGGGTGCGGTTGGTTAAACAATCTAGGTCCTTGTGCTTGTCGTCTTGAAGGGTGATACATATTGGGTTGGCAAGAAAGTAATTTCGGTTTGCATCAGTAAATAATGTTATGCTTGTTTAGCTATTCTTTTGTCAGTGTTAGAATCTTTTTCTTTTCAGATGTGGTAGTCGATACCTTTAGGTTGCTATTTCGTGAAATTCCGTGCAATTTCGTTTATAACTGTCAGTTCACGGTCAGTCTTAACATGGGGTGCAAAAATAAGCATTTTCGACGCATTTTACTTTTTTATTTTCATAAAGGCAAGAATGCGGCTGAGGCTCACAAAGAGATACGAGAAGTTTATGGCGTTGATTGTTTAACAGAACGCACGTGTCAGAATTAGTTTAAAAAATTTCGATCTGAAGATTTTTCACTGAAAGGTACCCACAACGTTCTGGTCGACCTTCTGAGATTTACGCACTTGGTTAAGTCTTTTGCAGATAAGGACCGGAAATTCTATGAGCGCGGGATCATGAAGTTACCAGAAAGATGGCAAAAGGTCATCGAATAGAATGGAAGATATTTGACCGATTAAAGTTCATTTACTGTATAGACAAAATTGAGTTTTATTTCACGCTAAATAACCGAAAGTACTTTCTTGCCAACCCGATAGTTGTTTGTTACGGTTTACCTAAGTGGTGGCTTAGGTGCTGAAGAAATCAAGGGACGCTGACAGTGAGGATATAAACAGCCTTCTTGGGACATTGCGGACCTAGGGCCGCATCACTGGTACCTTGTAAAGCTTCAGTGCCTTCATACAGTCTATTCTAAACAAAGGGATGAACGAAATACCGGAACGACATTCCAAGAATTAACAGTATCCATGGAGCTAATCACCTCGTGGTTACCTCGGATGCGAGTGGATGGTGGGAAAAAAGGCGCGAGAGTTAGCCGGTAAGGTAATGGAAAGATCAAGGGTCTGGCTGAAGGTGAAGAAGAGGGAAGTTGGTCGATTTAGAGGATCCCGGGGCCAGCGATGAAACCGCGAAGAGGTGCTCGAGAACAAATCGAGCGCGCGCTCGAGAGAAGGGATGAGGAGGGCTCGTAGAGGGTTGGAGGTTTACGATATATCCGGAGGCCACTTTTTCTCCGTCCTCGGGTTTGCATGGTTGGAAAGAAGGTAAGAGTGGAGGCCGGCATCCGCGCAGAGGGGCGCGGAGGATAAAAAGGTGAAACAAAAAGCCGATTATGTAACCCGGGGGATGAAATACGGGGTTGGCACGGGGGCGGGGTGTCGGCCCAGACACAATAGGGTAATTTTCACGCGAGATTTGGGAGGCGATTTCGCGAGAGAAGGAGCGTGTCGACGGCATCTTCCACGAGTTGGCCATCCTTCTCGGCCACCCTTCTTCCTTCCGATAAGCTGTCTCTGTCGCAAGCTTCCCTGGCCGTGTTTTCCCTTCCTCGCTCGGTTTCTCGCAACCCTCCGGGTCCAGGACCGTGAGATACGGCCGTCGGGGCTATTTCAATGTACCGACGCGTTTGTTATTTCCTACCAGTTTGTTATTCAGAAGCGGCAAGACGAGACTCCGGGACAAATAGCCTCCTTCTGCTGGCTCGCTCTCTTTCCCCCACCTTTCCTACGCCAAAACGTTTCCTCCGAATAACGTATGCTCTGTCGCTTCCTCTTTTATCCCGCACGCTTTCCGATCGAGAACGTTTCTGATATTTCCTTTTAAGCGTTCTTCCGTGCAACCGTTCGGGGTGCAGCAGTATCTGCTATACAGTGAAGAGCTAACTTGAATCTATGCCACGTTATTTCAACGTGGAACGATAACTATGGAATAAGAAATCGTGCAATATCATTTGTACAATATCGATGTATTCATATCCCCAGATTTTATTTTTATTTGAAATCATTGTTAATTTTCGTTGTATTTGGGCGGTAGTTAAAGAACGAATACAGTTTAATGCGTTATAATTGAAAATATTTAACCCTTTGCCTCTTTTGTTATCATTGTGCTCAGTTTTATTAATGATGTTAGTATTCTCGTATTTATCGTTAATATTGATATCCTTCATAGAATTCGCTTCGTATTGTTCTTATTAATATCTTTTTCCTTGAAATTTAAATGCTTGTAAATGCTTGTAAATTTTACAAGAAATAACATAAGAGAAAATAACAAAAAATCTATGCTATTTATTTATTTATATATAGTATTTAACGTTTTTGTTTATTATTATTGTTCAGTTTATTTCTCTTGTCAGTAACAGTAATTAGGTATTCGAAAAAATAAGTATGCTATTACTGTAAGCAATCACTATCAACAAATCACTTTATGAATATGGAAGATACGAAATATAAAGACACAAATATGAACTCCTCCCAAATACGATTTTAACATCATAGAAACAAGTCATAAATACTTTCCAGTATCTAAGAGAGGTCGAACTGTACCACGAAATCTAAAAAATATGTCTATCATTAATGATTATACTGTCAATGGGACACTAAATTCAGAGCAAAAAGAAACAGCAATTTTCTGTACAGCATACTGTTAATTTCTTTATTATTAATATTAATATTTCGTATGAAATATTATTTATATTTCTTTCTTTATGATGTTAATATTCGTTTCTTTTGTTATCATTGTGCTCAGTTTTATTAATAATATTAGTATTCTCGTATTTATCGTTAATATTGATATCCTTCATAGAATACGCTTCATATTGTTCATATCAGTATCATTTTCTTTGAAATTTAAATGTTTGTAAATGCTCGTAAATTATACAGGAAATAACATAAGAGAAAATAACAAAAAATCTATGCTATTTATTTATTTATATTACATAATTATTCATATGCCATTGCAAATTCACAATTTTTAATTTTGGCGCGTTTCTGTATATAGAATGTGATATAAATTGTATATAATAGATTATAGATATTATGTCAATAATTATTTAATTATTATAGTGTCTTATATAGTGTCTTTTCCCCAAAATAATAATTTGAAACTTCAGTCACAACGAAAAGATAACATTAGTAGCGATTTTCGATAAATTTATTTTAATTAACTACAAATTCTTCTTTTTAATTTTAACGCCGTGTTTTCATTAGAAATATTATTCACGCGTAATTACACGCATATGTGTAACTCTGCTGTGAGCAAGATTTGTTAATTTCCTTTTTCTCTTTGTTATTTAATAACATCCAATGATATTGCTTTAAATATTTTGGTTTCACCTAAATTTAAGGAAGCTATTGGATGCAGTGATATAAATCAAAATTTATTTCTTTAATAATAATGAGAAATTAAACATATCGAAGTTACAGTTGTCAATTCTACATAAAATAATAATTATTCCTATCAATACCATGTTCATCGAACTCCTTCTCTCATAACCACTTACGTATATATTAACCCTTTACACTCGACGATGTTTTGGCCAAAGAAGGATAGGAGTTCAAAGATTCTCTGTTACAAGGTTGACGATATTTTTCTGAGCAGAAATAAGAAATCGTATGATAATTAATATATGGAATTTTTTCATTTCGATACCTCGCATGCCGTTACATTATCTTAAATTTGACATATTAATTAACACCGATCTCCGAAATTTTATTAAATTGTGACTCAAGGGCACCTCTCGAGTGCAAAGGGTAGATAGTATAGATTTAGTTTTGCTCTTCACTGTATGCATGTCGAGTTGCTGTACCGAGATGGTATTAATAATTCTAGGTATTATTGATCATTTGGTTGTACATCAACGATATTTTTGAAACATTGCGATTAGTTTAGAGATCATTTTATTGATACTTTTGCTTATTTTCCTGTTTTTAATGATACGTTGATCTTGTTTGCAAATATTTTATTATAGTAGATATACAGTACAGTATATGCAGTAGATAGTATAGATAGATGTACTAGTATAGTAGATATACTATTTAGTAAATGTTCCGTCGTGGAACAAAGAAGACCCGTTACCGTCTTCCAACAGCCAGGTCTTAGGGTCAAACAATTCGGCACCGCAATTTCCCGCTCCATGCCTTCAGCATGTTTGACTGCTTTACCTTTTTTCTTTGACTTCTCGTGTCGCGGAACACGAGAATCCTGGAAATCCTTAATTTAACGAAATTAGGCGACGGCTCTTAAGACTTGGCTGACAATAGGCCCGAGGGCTCCACGTGGTCTGCACACGTTGGAAGCCTCAGACCCTCGCTAGGGGTAATAAACGACCGATGGGGCCACCAGCGCGCGGGTGGACCCCAGGTACCCCACCTTGGAGTAGAGGGTTTCCTCCACTATCGTTGTTTTTTGGGGAACCTTCCTTTCTCCAAGGTCACCGATTCGCGAACCAAGGGAACGCCCTTGGTCAAAAACAGCCAATCATATTTGGCGAGCTCCCGATTTTTCCTAAGGCCGATCTTAGGAAGATCGAGGAGCTCACTTCCGTACGAGATCTGAAAGACACGAGTTCTCTCTAAACCACTTCCTCTCGAAACATCAGAGACATCGGTTCTCTTGAACCAGTTCTCTTCAAATCAACAACACGCCACGTTCTTTTCGAAACGCCGAACGTCGTAGACACGACTCTTTTCCGCTCGTGCAACTTAAACAGTTGCCGAATATTAATTTGGCGGGCAACACGTGTCGTAGTCGCGAGACGGCCTTACAACTCGTCGGAAATACGAGAATTTCGATCGCGACGCGACGCGACAGTAAATATGTTACTGTAGTGTAATTTAACAGGAATGTACTCTGTTCCATCGAAACTAAGAATGAATGGAAATTATCGACGGTTGATCGAAGGCTCTATTAGTCTATCGAGAGAGTTGGATGTTGAGTGACACTAGTCATCTATACAATTAATTCACTGCGAGTGTCAGACGGTGGATAACTATACATCTTTATAATTAGTCCATTCCAAGTATCGGACACTGGATGGCATTTTTATAATTAGTGCATCTCGAGAGTTAGACGTTCGATGACTATAGTGAAAGATAGTACACACCAAGTGTCAGACGTTAAATAATTATAGTACTTAGTAGTATACTGGAAACGTCAGACATTGAGTAACTGTAGTGATCGGTAGTATCGAAAGGGTTAACTACGTTTATGACACTTTTGTTTATTATAAGGATCAGATAGCACGAGTCATTAGTAATGAGTTAATTTTTGAATAATTTTTAATAAAAAATTTAGGAACGAGGATCTAAAACTTGAGAAATATGATGTGATCCACGTAAACAACTGTATATATATAATTAAGTGAGTATATAGTGAGTAAATATTATTAAGTGAGTATTAAGTGAGTAAATATTATCATCCTTTTGCGGAAATTTAACATCTAAAATGACATTGTTTGTAGGATGATTAATATGAAAAATAGTAAATACTTAAATAATAATTCTCATGATTAAACTAATACAATATTTCATTTATATAAAATATCAAGTTTGAGTTATTTTTTAATATAATTCAATGTATTTGTAAAATTTTAACGAATCTTACAAATTTTTAAAAAATTCGATTAAAATTTGCATTTGAACATAAGAACGTGGAAAACCTGGTTGGATAATGTTTTTGGTTTAGTAATAATTATTCGAATAAATCAATCGAACTAAATTTATGTAAATAAAATTAAACTTCGTTTAGATTATTAGAAATAATCACTTAATTTCTTTAATTTATAAAAATTTATAAGTAAATCATCATTAACTTGAACTAATATATTCAAAAAAATTACTGTTTATCCTGAATACTGTTGATGTATATCCAATCTCAACGATATTCAATATCTAGTCAAATAATTTAAATATATAATAATATTATATTTTTACCTATTTAAATATACATTGCAAAATTTCTTCTGTAATATCATTTTTATAATAAGAAAAATCCAGTGTTTCTGTTTTATTACTCACTATAGCAATTCAGATTGAGATATTCTAGTACTGATTGGTGTGTTTACAGAAACATAGTCTAATTTTCAAAATATCGTATTTTTTATTATAGTAACCGCGATAGAGTATGTCAAAAAATACTAAAATCATGTTTCAATAAAATGTCAACTTAATATCGCGTGTTAGCTTAATAAAGGTATATTAAAATTGCTGAAATAATCTTTTCTACAATGAATAAATGATTTTATAACGATTTATATTACATATAAAAAATAATTAGTCAAATTTCGACGAGTTTAAAATACATTTCTGATTCTAAACCTTGAAAAATCCGCTTTATAAGGAATTATAAAAGACCATGGTTATGAATATATTATAATTCTTTTTTAAATATTATTACTATCATGAAATTATGACAAATAATTTTCTTGAGAAATCCAAGAAATTTCTTCATTAATTCATTAAAGACCAAGCATGACAATAATGCTAATTTTAAATAGCAAATTAAATTATTTATTTCCTCTAATAATTCCAATAATTTAAATTTATTTCTTTTAATAATAAATTTCTAATTTAAATGGGAAAAAATTGGAGTCAATAATCGAATTAAGACTGAAATTATATCAAGTTTCAAAATCAAAGATAAATTTCACTTATAAAAGCACAGAATCATTTTCCCCACCCCTAATACATATTTATTCTATTTCTTCATTTATCATCAAGTATCATGTAATAATAACAACAATAATACAACACTATATGCTTGTAAATACTATGTATAATTATTAAATAATATCTAATAAACAAATAAATAAAATAAACATGTACATATAATACTATTTACCTACCTGCTCCATACATAAGCTTAATTTTCACGAAAAATCCTTAGTAAACTCTAAAAGCCAAATAATATCCCAAAGAAAAAATCATGTAGAGCGATATTAACCCATTTGCATCTTTCCACTAAACATAAAATTTATTTCATAAATCAAATATTCTCAACCGAAAATCTTCAAACCTTTTCATTAAAATTAACTATAATAAACAAACTCTCATTCATATTTAATCCAAACATTACGCACATTTCAAAATAAAATCCCTTCATATAACGTCACGAAATAAATATTTCTCCATTCCCTCATATTCATTTAGATTCATATCAATATTTATTCAATACAAATATTTTCTCTATAACTGGAAGGTAAATAAAGTTAAACCAGACATTAAACTATTTTTAATCAGTATAATATTCAAAACTATCGATACATAATGTTATTATATTTACACGGACATCTAATCCTGTGCAGAATATCTCGCTCTCATTGATAAGTAACTGATAAGTTATAGCACGTGGATTAGTCCGATCAACGATGCAAATAGGTTAGGTATCCACAAGAACGCAGAAAATTGTTGGAAAAGCTTGGAAAAGAAAGAAGAAACGAGAATTCAGAGCTCGCGGCAGCTTTGAAACTGCATCGACGCCAGCGCCATCTGTCCCGGCGGACGCGGTGCCCGCGACTAATTGCCAGTTTAGCCAACGTAACGGCCATCGCGCCACTAGCGGCAAGTTCGACGGCCGCGTGAAAGGCGTTATGAGTTTTCGTGAAATTTTATAAAACTTTTATATGTAACACGAAATCGTTCCGTGTCGATAACCTCTAAGATATACGATCTCATAAAACCGGATTTCTTTGCGAATACAATTTCGCGCGTAGCTATTGCGTCGAAAGGTATGTTCCCTTCTTTTTCCCCGCTGTTCTCACCCCAAAGGCATATCCACCTACTTACGCTGCGTGTCGCCGGTATAAAGATAAAATCGCCGATGAAAACAGACCGATATTCTACTTCGGCGACTAATAGTCCGAGATACACGAGATCACTTACCTGCAACAGAGAAGAGAAATGTATTATTAGCGCGGGGACCGTAACCATTCCGCGATTTTAAATTCTACTGGTCTACAAAAGGTGGAGACGTAGAATGTACATACCGGGTGATCACGAAATACCTACGAGAGGACGAAGGTATGCTAACGAGTTTCGGGTATCATGTGATATTTCGTGCAAAAATTCGCAACCATATAGCGAGTTATTTTTGTAAATTTATTTTGAGTGTCTCATTTTTCGAATTTATTTTAAGGTGGAACAAAGTGGTGGTACTTGTACTGTCAGGTGCAAGGATTTTAAAGAAAACAGGTGCAGAGAATGTGTGTTTTCAGGGACTCGCATGTGAGATGGTTCAAGGGTGCAGTGATTAATTCCAGTTTTAGGTTTTTGGAAATTTTGGCGCCAAGGAAATTGATTTATTTAAAATAAAATTTTGGTTTCTCGTTTTGTATGGTTGGTCAGGTTGGTATGTACAGATGATCATGTACAGTTGAGTAACTTATCTTAATTATAGTGCACAGTGGTCTAACACTGTACAGTGAAAAATTATATTTTGGAAATGGAGGTGTATATGTAGAAAATTATTATTCTCAATTTAATATATTTTCAATTCCAATATATCTATTACATATTAGTATAAAATACTAACTTCACATTTTTGGTGAAAAATAATATTTTGAAAATACAGGTGTATATGTAGAAAATTATTATTTCTAATTTAATATATTTTCAATTCCAATATATCTATTACATATTAGTATAAAATACTAACTTCACATTTTTGGTGAAAAATTATATTTTGAAAATACAGGTGTATATGTAAAAAATTATTATTCTCAATTTAATATATTTTCAATTCCAATATATCTATTACATATTAGTATAAAATACTAACTTCACATTTTTGGTGAAAAATTATATTTTGAAAATACAGGTGTATATGTAGAAAATTATTATTTCTAATTTAATATATTTTCAATTCCAATATATCTATTACATATTAGTATAAAATATGCTACTTCAATTTTGGTGAAAAATTATATTTTGAAAATACAGGTGTATATGTAAAAAATTATTATTCTCAATTTAATATATTTTCAATTCCAATATATCTATTACATATTAGTATAAAATACTAACTTCACATTTTTGGTGAAAAATTATATTTTGAAAATACAGGTGTATATGTAGAAAATTATTATTTCTAATTTAATATATTTTCAATTCCAATATATCTATTACATATTAGTATAAAATATGCTACTTCAATTTTGGTGAAAAATTATATTTTGAAAATACAGGTGTATATGTAAAAAATTATTATTCTCAATTTAATATATTTTCAATTCCAATATATCTATTACATATTAGTATAAAATACTAACTTCACATTTTTGGTGAAAAATTATATTTTGAAAATACAGGTGTATATGTAGAAAATTATTATTTCTAATTTAATATATTTTCAATTCCAATATATCTATTACATATTAGTATATAATTCAATATGTTTTCTACAGATGGATCTCTGTTTTCAAAATATAATTTTTCACCAAAATTGAAGTAGCATATTTTATACTAATACCTAATAAATATATTGAAATTGAAAATACATTAAGTTAGAAATAATAATTTTCAATTTTTATATATTTATTAGGCATTAGTATAACGTATGTTATTTCAATTTTGGCTGTTAAGGAAAAAGAATATTTGAAAAAAGTATAGTCGAAAATCTCAATTCCACTCGAAACTCCAGAGAAGAGCTAAAATTTTCGAGTTCTAGACTTAATTTTCGACTTAATAAAATTTTGGAATAAAATAGTCCTTATAAACAAAAATTTATGCAATTCTGCCTACAAGGGTTAATAATTTTCAAATTGTAAAAAGAAAAGATCAATTTTAAAATGTGAATTGCTTATCGCATAATCCATATACAGCAATTGTATAATTTTCTCACTAATTTAATTACAATTTTCCATAAAATATTGGTTCTTAACACTGGAAATACGAATTCCATGATAATTAAATATACTATACAAAAATAATAATTTAGTATAGTGGTATAACAAAGATAAATAAACATATACAGTTTTCATTTAATTAGTTTAATTAAAATTAAATGTTAGAAATAATTCCAAATATAAAATACGAGAAGCAAGTGATATCAACTTCTTTGACAGCTCAATGTACCATTAAATTTCATTTTCAAACACATTTCCTCCAATAAGTAAATGTGAAAGTTAAAAATAGAGGAAGTGATGGCAATTATGTCCTCGAGTGAGGCAAAAATTGTGCATTATTCGAGATAATTCAAAGAACTGAGCGACATGAAGCAGTATCGAATGATTGGTGTCCGGCATGTTGTGACACAGAGCTATAAACTTCGAGTTGTTAAGGCAACGACGATAGAAGTTCGACTTATAGATGTAAACTTCAACGTGCAGAGCTCTGGCTACTCTAAATTCAGAAATAAAATAACGAACATGTGGCAAATGGTTCGAGTCAAGGCGTATTTCACTTCGATTCACAGAGGTTTACTCGGAGCGAAAGGAAACGAACAACATCGTAGTCTTAATAACATTTTCGAGTTACGAGCAAAGATACCTCGAGGTCTATCTGAACATGTATAGATAATAATGAGACTGGCCTGAGAACAAAATCTTTAACCCCCATGGGTATTACAATTGTCCGAAATTTTGACGAAATTGTTGAAAACTTGTGTCGTTAAATCGAGCTTCCAGCTTTGTTTGATTCATAATACCTGTTAAATGTGGAATTTTGAATATTTCAAAACGGAACATACTTCGTTTAGGTCACTCTCAAAATCACCTGTAGATATGTTCCCAGAAGAGGTACTAGGTTATAACTGAACACGAAAATTAACGCAAAATAAGGAAAAGAAAAAAGGGATCGAATTTCTAAAATTTTCTAGAAATTTCTAGAAAACACGAAAAATTCATAGAATTCGAAAATTAATGCGACACAAGGAAAAGAAAAAAGGAAATAAATTTTTAGAATTTCATAGAAATTTCCAGAAAACACGAAAATTAATGCAAAACAAGGAAAAGAAAAAAGGGAACAAATTTCCAGAAATTTCTAGAAAACACGAAAATTAATGCAAAACAAGGAAAAGAAAAAAGGGAACAAATTTCCAGAAATTTCTAGAAAACACGAAAATTAACACAAAACAAGGAAAAGGAAAAAGGGATCGAATTTCTAAAATTTTCTAGAAATTTCTAGAAAACACGAAAAGTTCATAGAACACGAAAATGAATGCAAAACAAGGAAAAGAAAGAAGGGAACAAATTTCTAGAGATTTCTATAAAACACGAAAATGAACACAAAAGAAGGAAAAGGAAAAAGGATCAAATTTCTAAAATTAACTAAAAATTTTTAGAAAACACGAAAAATTCATAGAACACGAAAATTAATGCAAAACAAGGAAATAAGAAAGGGAACAAATCTTCAGAAATTTCTAGAAAACACGAAAAATTCTTAAAACACGAAAATTAACGTAAAACAAGGAAAAGGAAAAAGGGATCGAATTTCTAAAATTTTCTAAAAATTTCTAGAAAACACGAAAAGTTCATAGAACACGAAAATTAATGCAAAACAAGGAAAAGAAAAAAGGGAACAAATTTCTAGAGATTTCTATAAAAGACGAAAATTAACACAAAAGAAGGAAAAGGAAAAAGTATCGAATTTCTAAAATTAACTAAAAATTTTTAGAAAACACGAAAAATTCATAGAACACGAAAATTAATGCAAAACAAGGAAATAAGAAAGGGAACAAATCTTCAGAAATTTCTAGAAAACACGAAAAATTCTTAAAACACGAAAATTAACGTAAAACAAGGAAAAGGAAAAAGGGATCGAATTTCTAAAATTTTCTAAAAATTTCTAGAAAACACGAAAAGTTCATAGAACACGAAAATTAATGCAAAACAAGGAAAAGAAAAAAGGGAACAAATTTCTAGAGATTTCTATAAAACACGAAAATGAACACAAAAGAAGGAAAAGGAAAAAGGATCGAATTTCTAAAATTAACTAAAAATTTTTAGAAAACACGAAAAATTCATAGAACACGAAAATTAATGCAAAACAAGGAAATAAGAAAGGGAACAAATCTTCAGAAATTTCTAGAAAACACGAAAAATTCTTAAAACACGAAAATTAACGTAAAACAAGGAAAAGGAAAAAGGGATCGAATTTCTAAAATTTTCTAAAAATTTCTAGAAGACACGGAAAATTCGTAGAACACGAAAATTAACGCAAAGCAAAGAAACGGAAAAAGGGAAAGAATTACTAGAATTTTGTATAATATAAATTTGTAGATCTCAAAAGGTAAATGAAATGGAGACTCAGGTATCGTTTACATTTCTCACGATATGCAAGAGATTCTGTCAGAAGAAGGTTCAGCTTGTACAAGAGGTGTCGAGGATTTGAAAGAAGGAAAAGATTGAATCGGATGCAGGTCGTATAAAGGAGAGACGTGTTTGCGGGAGAAAAGAGAAGGATCAGGAGACAGATGGTGGAGAGAGAAGGAGAGGAGAGCGGAGATTTAGGCGTGTAATTGGCTCAGCTGGTGTTGACGCGATCCTATCATCAATACCTCATCAGCCGCCCCCGGGAAACCTGTATCTTCTCTCTCCCACCCTCCCCCGTTCCACCCCCATCCTATCTCCCTCCGAACTCGTATCGAGGGTGCAACGAATACCAAGTGGTTTACTCGAAAAGTAAAGAGATCGTGCGAAGCTAGTGAGTGATTTTCAGAATCCGTGGAATAGCTTTCCAAGATATTTCACGCCATCTTGAAGTGGCAGAATTATTCTCTGATTTACTCCAGAAGTGAGAAAGAATTATGAGAAGTTCATCCACGATTTTAAGTATTTTTTGAATACGATTCAAAGATGTTTGGAAAAATTCCCAAAGGTACCCACATTTACACCCTTTAAGGGTGTCTCCTAGTATCTAGGGTCAAAAAAGTCACTATATTTTTCTTCTGTTTTTTTTTTTTTTTTTTTTTAAATACACGTTTTCAAGAATACTTCTCGTAAATATTAGGCTCGAATTCTAATAAATAACGGAGTTATAGCTGTTTATATATAGCGAGTCATTTATTATCAGGGACGTATTTAGCCTGTCGAAAACTCTGCGCCATTTCGGTACCCATTCACATTTGCAAGCAGTTTTGAATATCAACGAGAAGTGCGAAAAGTCTAGAAACGTTAACTGTTAATATCGAAACACAAGGTTTTAACCCTTAGAGTGAGGATGACTTTCTGCCGAAGCGCTTCAGAGGGACTGTGCATGCTTAACGCTCACGATCGCTGTGGACGGAATACTTTTCGCTCGTGCGAGCTCTGTTGATTAACTGTTCAAGGCACAACTAACAAGTTATTATTGTAATTCTTCTGCAGCAGGTTAAGTAATAAAAGAACGTTATTTTCAAGCATCGATTATCTATCAGAATCAATAAAATTTACAATATAACTTAACATAAAAATAAGGAACAGAAACTAAACAAAAATTAATAGTTTATTTGTGTATGATAAATTTTTTTATATTGTTAATATTGTTGTGCGTATACTATATTGTTAATACGTTACTAATGATACTCGGAACAGATATACAAAAGAACAAACCAAATTCGTCGAATATGTTTTAAATTATATTTCACGTTACTTAGGAAAATATTTGGATCATGAGAAGTTGATCAGTGATTTTGAGAACTCGTACAATAGGTTTTGGAAATATTCGACGCCCTTTTAAAATGGACAAATTATTCTTCGAATACGTTTCAAAGGTGTTTGGACGTCATTTTGAGGAGTACTTAAATCGTTTTGTGGTTCACTCGAAAAATAAAAAGATTGGAGATAGTTGATCAGTGATTTTGAGAATTCTTCGAATAAGTTTGGAAGATATTTCACGCCATCTTGCAGTGGACGATTTATCGTTCGATTTACTCGAGAAGTGAGAAAGAATTATGAGAAGTTCATTGGCCGGTTTTAAAAATTCATCAAACACGTTTTAAATTATATTTCACGTTACTTAGGAAAGTACATGGATCGTGAGAAATTGAATTCAATAATCTTAAGAATTCTTTGAAATACATTTTGGAAATATTCGGCGTCATCTTGAAGTGGCTAATTTATTGCTTGATATACTCGAGAAGTGAGAAGAAACTATGAGAAGTTCATCGACGATTTTAAGTATTTTTTGAATTGTTTCAAAGATGTTTCGTCGTCATTTTGAAGGGTATTTGGATCGTCCCATGGTTTACTCGAAAAATAGAAAGATTGGGGACAGTTGATCAGTGATTTTGAGAACTCGTCCAATAGGTTTTGGAAATACTCGTCGCCTTTTTAAAGTGGACGAATTATTCCTTGGTTTACTCGAGAAATGAGAAAATTGTGAGAAGTTGGGCAGCGATTTTAAGTATTCGTCGAACAGGTATTAGCCCTTTGTGATGAAATGTGATTAAATAAATCATAAATATTTATAATATTCGGACGATAACTTATCGAAATTACAATGTTTCTTCCCTAATCGCTTTGCACAATACAAGAAGATCGTTCGAGCATTCGACATCATTTATATACGTACTTATCTTTGTATTAGTTGTGTATATAATTCTACTTATTATTATAGATGACGATTATTATTATTATCATTGTATTATTATTAATATTGTTATTGTTATTATTATAGGTAACCTATTATTATAGATAGCGATTAGTATTAAAAAATAACTGATTCTACACTTTGCACTCTCTGTCGCCACCTACTAAAGCTTTAAAGATCGATAAAAAATGTTAAGTTTAAAATGACATAATGACACATGTAACATCCTAACTTTCTGTCACTGTGAAAAATGCTATCGGCTTTGTAGAAAAAAAATTTCAATTATTTTTCCTATTTTTCTTGTGCAATCAGATATATTTGTATAGTTTACTCGAAGAGTAAGAAATTACGAAGAATTAAAATACAAGAAAAAAATTTTTTAAATATACAACTGGGGTGGAATAAAAAATAAAGAAATAAAAATCGTAATTAAGAAAAGAAAATAAGTGGGAGATAAAATAGAATGGAAGTTTATTAGGTTTTAACTAATATTAATTAATAATATTAATTAAGAGAATTAAATGACTCGTCTTCGGTGATTTATAAAATAAGAGATGTTTTTTAAATTATACGTTTAGACAGATGATTATGGACATATTTATCGCATTTATATTTTGCAGGTACAATTTAACGATACAAATTACAATTGAACAAATCGATTTGGAGTATTCCCGCGTGAAACCTGATTTTATATGGCAAGTATTCGAAATATTTAACAAATTGTACAGGAAAATTGAAGTTCATCGGTTTATGGCTGGATAAAATATTTAAAAGGAAAATTCATGGAAGATAAATTGATGTTTTGATAATGATTACCAAAGTTAGTATTGTATTATTTCGTTATTAATTTATGCTTATATTTTCTCTTTATACGCACTTATTAACAAGAGCTAAAAAACAAAGCAATGATTTGCGAATTTTTGTATATACTTTATCTGCTGATAAACCTATATGAAATCTCGAAATAGGATAATAAAATGACAGTTTATACATAATAAACGATAATTTCGTTTTCGAATATCTCGTAGAATGTATATTTTTTATTTTTATTTACGAATCTCAGAAAATAAAGAATATATAAAAATTCGCGAATTATCACCTCGTTTCTAAACTTTTGCCAATAAATATATTAAATAAATTAAGGATACGTTGTTCACAATAACGTTTGATTAAAATAAAGAATTTGATAATTTCAACATTGAATTACTATATGATACATTTTTTTATTATCATATCTTGTATAAGTTACATCTATTTTTATATAATAATTAATGCAATATTAACCTCTTAAATATGTAATTGCAATTATAATTGTCAGTATCATATACTCAGTATATTAAATTTCAATTATACCTTATGTATCCTAATTTATTCTTTCTCCATAATGAAGCTTTAAATGAACAAATATTATTTTTCTTTCTGATTTGTGAAGAAAGGAATAAAAGAAAAGGAAAAAAGAATAAAAGTAAGGATAAGCTATGTAATTTACACAAAGATAAGAAAAAACAAAAGAAAATAATATGATAAATAATAATTTAGCAATAATAATATAAAAATTCAGGAAAACAGGTCAAGAATGATGCCTTATGGCAAATTGGAAAATTTAGAACTTAAAATTATATTCAAAAATATAAGAAGCAATATTTTTATTTACTTGTATACTTAATTATCTTTTTCTGTGTGTGTAATATAATTATAATTGGATTTATTGTAATTCTAAGAATGTCAAGAGTGTTAAGCATGTTTAGTTCATTGTGATTTCATAATACCCTATGAATTTAATTATAAACAATTATTTACTATTTTCACGTGCCTTTAAAGACTTCTAGAAATACCTTTAAATACGCCTAAATTTCGTTTCTCCACTAAATTAAAATTTTATTTCTCACATTATTTTTCTTATCATTATTAATACTATTAATAATCTTAACTTTGCTCGAAATCTCTGTATACTAACGAGTATAATCCCGTAAATTAAATTAAAATACTTGAATTAAAAAAGAAATAAATACAATTACATTGATAGTGATTTGACTGATGCTTCTTTGCATATAATATAGTAAGTACATACTTACTTATACATAAACCGGAAATCACCCTAACAATAACTGGAATAGGCAAAGATTACTTTTATATTTTATTCGTTTTATTATTATTATTATTTTATTAACGAATAATAATTTTTGATTTACATATTTTTACATATAAATTCACTTCTTATTTGCTTGTACCATTAGTTTATTATTATTATATATTATCATTATATTATTTTATTATTTTATTATTATTATATTACACGTTATTATTATTTATTATTATTTTATTAACGAATAATAATTTTTGATTTACGTATTTTTGCATATAAAATCATTTCTTGTTCGCTCGTGCCATGAGTTACGCGACACCCTGTGTATTCGAAAAGGCGGAAAATTTAAGCCGAGGATTGCAAAATTATTCGGACAGTTATCGTGGAAGCAAGAAAATGTGAGCACAATGAAGAGAGCACAATGCTGATACCAGATACGTGTTCGAGGGACGTTCTGAGTATATCGAGGGACGTCATGTATGCAGCAGATTAGCCCTCAGGGTAGGGCTCTACACTTACAGATGCAAATCACAGGCAACATGTACAGTTCAGGATTTATATACAAGTTCGGTGCAACCGATTGAATGACTGACAATTTGATGCGGAGAATCCAGTGTCTGAATTTCATTGTTTATCCCGCATTCTACTCGCATACTTCGCGTGCCCGCGAGTGTATAACGCGTCGAAGGATTCGATTTGTTTATAAATCGCTGGTAGTTCAATGAAATACTCCCGATTTTATGTTTCTTTTAATGAAGACTGGGCTGGTAATAAATTCGAAGCGTTACGAGGTCAGGATTGTAATCGGTGTAAATGTGGATGATAATAGTAGTAGGAAAAATTTTTTGAAGGCACTGGCTGAAGTGGGCGAGTACGAAAAATTTTTGAAAGACAATGGGTAAGGTGTGCGAGTTGGAAAAATATTTAAAAGGCACTAGCAAAGGTGTACGAGAAGGAAAATTTTCTGAAAGGCACTGACCGAAGTGTGTGAGTTGGACAAAGTTTTTAAAGGCACTGACCGAGGTGTGTGAGCTGGAAAAATTTTTTGAAGGCACTGGCTGAGGTGTATGAGTTAACAAAATTCTTTAAAGGCACGTGGTTGACATGTGTTGGTAGAAAAATTTGTAAAAGACTCAGGCTGAGGTGTGTGAGTGGGAAAAATATTTAAAAGGCACTGGCTGAGGTGTATGAGTAGAAAAATTTTTTAAAAGGCGCTGAACGAGGTGTGTGATTTAGAAAAATATTTAAAAGGCACAGGCTGAGGTGTGTGAGTAAACAAAATTTTTTAAAGGCACTGGTTGAGGTGTGTTGATAGGAAAAATTTGTAAAAGACTCAGGCTGAGGTGTATGAGTTGGAAAAATATTTAAAAGGCACAGGCTGAGGTGTGTGAGTTGGAAAAATATTTAAAAGGTACTAGCAAAGGTGTACGAGTAGGAAAATTTTCTAAAAGGCACTGACCGAAGTGTGTGATTTGGAAAAATATTTAAAAGGCACAGGCTGAGGTGTGTGATTTGGAAACATTTAAAAGGCACAGGCTGAGGTGTGTGAGTAAACAAAATTTTTTAAAGGCACTGGTTGAGGTGTGTTGGTAGGAAAAATATTTAAAAGACACAGGCTGAAATGTATGAGTTGGAAAAATATTTAAAAGACACAGGCTGAGGTGTGTGAGTTGGAAAAATATTTAAAAGGCACAGGCTGAGGTGTGTGAGTTGGAAAAATATTTGAAAGGCACTGCTTGAAGTGTGAGAGTGGAAAATTTTTTTGAAGGCATTGGTTGAGGTGTGCAAGCAAGAAAAATTTGGGTAAATTCTTAAACTGCTAACTGCTTAAGCTGTAATTTATTAGTGAGAGCTCTTTATAGATACAGAACTAACCCTTTGGACTCGACGACTTTTTGGCTAAAGAAGAGTAAGTGTTCGAAGATTTTCTGCTATAAAGCTGACAATATTTTTTTGAGCAGTAAATAAGAAATAGTATAATAACTGGCGTATAGAATTATTTGATTTCGATACCTCGCACACGGTTACATTATCTTAAATTTGATATATTAATTAATATCGATCTTCGAAATTTTACCAAATGGCGATTGAAGGGCGCTTCTCAAGTGCAAAGGGCTAAAAATTTAAGAAGATAGTTAGGTCAGATCGAACTTCTGAAGATTTAATCCAAGGAAATAAAAGCATAAAAAGAAAATGAAAAGAATCAATGGAAAAATGAATTATCATGTTCGAAATATTGGTAATCTGTGAGACGAGTTAATTCGTCATTATGAGTTAACAGATTGAGTAATATCCTTGGCAAAAATTTGTCCAGAATTATACTATTTTATGCTATTTAAAGAGTAAATGGTAAAAAATATTGCAATACTTATACCAAAAATTTTAAAAATGTTCAGGTAACACTTTTAGCAAAAATTGCTTGGAAAATTGAAAAAAAGTTGGAAAAATATCACAATATTTGGATTAAAAGTTTATAAAGAACACAAATCACTTAACAATGAAAAATCGCCAATTAATATTCATAGGGTCCCTGAAAACTGGAAAATTCAGGGAAATTTAGTCTCAGAAATAAAAGTTTTTAAGGAGACTACCAGCGTTTGAATTTCTCTAACTTTTTAGATGAAAAACTGTTTACATTTTCTACTATGAAAATACCTAAATAGAAATTTAATCTACAGATGTGAAGGTAGTATATTGACCCCACGAATATTATTCTCATCACGAAGTTATGGCTGTTCAAAAATGAAATATAGATTCAATTCTGAACTTCACTGTATATAAAAACTCATACAAAAATGTGTAACAAATAATATTTAATAATAACAAAATAAATTAAAAATAAAATATACAATATAGAACATAGATAATTTTATATTGAAATATATGAACCAAGTATAAACTCAATTCAAAAAAGATCCAGAATCTTATCACTACGCAAAAGCCACAAGAAATTAACTAGTTGCCTGTTTTCGACGAGTATACTCGTCATAAAGAAATGTCAATATTCTGTGCTATAACGAGTATACTCGTTATACGTAATAAGTAGTTACAATTTGCTGCTTAAATTGCAATTTCAGTGAAAACTAAAATATATTCGTAAATTCTAAGACGTTTAACACGTAAAGTATATATGTTTAAATTAATTAAATAAATAAATATTGGTAATTGTCGTTCAATATATCTCTTCTTCAAATTTATATCTTCGTTTCCAAAAATTCCAGAAGAAAATTATTAATTTCTAAAACATTACAATTTTCATCCCATAAAATTAAACAATATTATCTGAAGCAAATTATAATAATTATAATAATAAATTATATTAATAAAATTAAACAACGTTATCTGAAACAAATCTCTGTTTCACACATTCATCACTCCAGAACAGTAACCAAAAATCCCTGTCAATAATAAAATTAAAAAATAAAATTGTCGTTTCATTGCAACTTAATTCTATATAAGAACAGCCACACGTACTTCGTGTTTGACGAATATATTCGTCATCGCTAACTTTTTGCGACTATAACTTTAGGCATTCACTATTCAAAGAGGACGCAGCAGCTAATTAGCCCAAGAAATCTACCAGAACAATTACTTCCATATAAAAAAGGTATTAAAATTGTAGTGTCTCAGAATTTCCATCTCGTGGAAATTGCGAAGTAAGAAATCAAGGTCATCTGAAGGTCACAATATAGTAGGCCATTTGAAGGTTATAGTATAGTAGGTCACCTGAGGGTCATAGTATAGTAGGTCATCTGAAAATCATAGTATAGTAGGTCATTTGAAAGTTATAGTATGGTAAGCCACTTGAAGGTCATAGTATAGTAGGTCACCTGAAGGTCATAGTATAGTAGGCCACCCGAAGGTCATACTATAGTAGGTCATTTGAAAGTTGTAGTATAGTAAGCCATTCAAAGGTCATAGTATAGTAGGTCATCTGGAGATCATAGTATAGTAGCTCATTGATCACGTATTTTCATGAGAAGTAACCATACGAAGTCAAAAGTACAGGATGTTATTTAAGAAAATCAAGGTGACCATAACCATTGTAGTATCGCTGAATTTCCACTTCGTGGAAATTGCGAAGTGAGAAGTCAAGGTCATCTGAAGGTCACAATATAGTAGGCCATTTGAAGGTTATAGTATAGTAGGTCACCTGAAGGTCATACTATAGTAGGTCATTTGAAAGTTATAGTATAGTAAGCCATTCAAAGGTCATAGTATAGTAGGTCGTTTGAAGGTTATAGTATAGTAGGTCATCTGAAAGTTATAGTAGAGTAGGTCATTGATCACGTATTTTCACGAGAAGTAGCCATACGAAGTCAAAAGTACAGGATGCTATTTAAGAAAATCAAGGTGACCATAACCATTGTAGTATCGCAGAATTTCCACCTCGTGTATAGGTGACTTCAGTTTGGAAGATCGCCGAGGGTTCAGGCCCTTAGCATGACCATATTTGGCCATGTTGGGGGAGGCTTTTGGGGAATATATAAAGAAGGGAAAAATGGTTAGCGGACAGTCATGTCGGGAGAGTTCTTGTGTAGAGTATTTGACGAGTCTTTAGAACGGAGTTGTATAGAAAGAAGTATAAGTTGTTAGTCGTTCAGTTGTATTTGTGTTGTGGAATCAAGCTGTAATCTTAAGTTGTAGTAGTTGTAACAGTTGATCTATTTATACTCGTAGACTTTATCGTAACCACACACTGTCAGTCCATTATTGTTAATTAATAAATAGAGTACCATCATTTTACCACCACCATAGTCTCTGCAAAATTTTGTCATTCTCAAGAGAAGGACCAGGAACAAAGAGCACAAGCACCCTGCACACGCACACACTGGTAAAATTCAAGCGTCGAAGACTCGAAGGCAGGTCATGGACATTGAAGTTGGACGCGTAAACGCGCAGACTGAGATCCAAATTGAATACTATCTAGGATGTAAAAACTGACTGTCATTATGTGGCTCGGTTCCATTCAAACACATAATGTATCTGCGGTGCAACCGTGCATTCACTTTGTATCGTCCTTTCCAGGCCGGTAACCGAAGTGCGAAACCAACATTTCGAAAGTGATATCGCGCATGCCAGCCAGAATCTACCATGCAAATGTTTCCTGGCTTGGATTTCACAGATATCTGGAATTTGATTACTCTAACAGAACGGTAACGCGGATTCGAAGTCTCGTTATTTATCGTTCCGAATAATCCGCTGGCTATCCAAAGTGCCTCGCTCGTTCTGCAACATTTGCAACACTGCTATCCTTTTATCTAAATGTCTTGATCGAATAGAACTTGGGAAACTTCACGATTCGATCCAGTTTACGAATGGCTCTCGTCAGCAGTAGGAATGCCTTGGTAGAAAGTAGCAAACACTGATTCTAGCACCGGGGCTGCCGATTTGTGTTATGTACGAACGATGATGGAGCTGAATCACGTTTTATCGTATTCGTCAATAGTGGAAGAATATTTTTAGCAATGTCTGAAATAAAGTATCTGACAGCTGTCACTTGGACTCCTCTGATAGTCTCCGTGTCGAGGTTCTAGTTAGGCTCTAACCTATCGCTAGCTAGATGTTCAATAGATAAGCAGGAAATTTTATTTGTCGTATTATCTAACTTCTATTACAGCTAGTCCAGGTGAAGTAAAGTTCGGAATCCAATCGTTAGGTAATATTATTCACCATAAATATCAGAAGAACACGATGTTCGAACTGTTCTTATATTAAAAGATCATTGCACTCTTATCCAAAGCTATGGTTCGTGGAATATTTTCAACAATAACTGAAATAAAATATCTGACAGCTGTCACTTTGACTCCTCTGATGTTCTAGCCTACCACTAGCTAGATGTTCAATAGATAATCAGGAAATCTTATTTTTCGTATTATCTAACTTCTATTACAGATAGTCCAGGTGAATTCTAATCCTTAGGTAATATTATTCACCGTAAATATCAGAAGAACACGATGTTCTAACTGTTCTGACGTAAGAAGATCATCGCACTTCTATCCAAATCTAGGGTTCGTGGAATATTTTCAGCAATATTTTAAATAAAATATTTGGCAACTGTCACTTCGACTTATCTAATAGTCTCGACATCGAGGCTCTCATTAATTTCTAGCCTACCACTAGCTAGATGTTCAATAGATAAACAGGAAATCTTATTTGTCGTATTATTTAACATCTATTACAGCTAGTCCAGGTGAATTCTAATCGTTAGGTAATATTATTCACCGTAAATATCAGAAGAACACGATGTTCTAACTGTCCTGACGTAAGAAGATCATCGCACTTCTATCCAAATCTAGGATTCGTGGAATATTTTCAGCAATATTTTAAATAAAATATTTGGCAACTGTCACTTCGACTTATCTAATAGTCTCGACATCGAGGCTCTCATTAATTTCTAGCCTACCACTAGCTAGATGTTCAATAGATAAACAGGAAATCTTATTTGTCGTATTATTTAACATCTATTACAGCTAGTCCAGGTGAATTCTAATCGTTAGGTAATATTATTCACCGTAAATATCAGAAGAACACGATGACGTTAGGAGATCATCGCACTCCTATCCAAATCTAGGGTTCGTCGAATATTTTCAACAATAACTGAAATAAAATATCTGACAGCTGTCACTTTGACTCCTCTGATGGTCTTGGTGTCGAGGTTCTAGTTAAGTTCTAGCCTACCACTAGCTAGATGTTCAATAGATAAACAGGAAATCTTATTTGTCGTATTATTTAACATCTATTACAGCTAGTCCAGGTGAATTCTAATCGTTAGGTAATATTATTCACCGTAAATATCAGAAGAACACGATGACGTTAGGAGATCATCGCACTCCTATCCAAATCTAGGGTTCGTCGAATTTTTTCAACAATATCTGAAATAAAATATCTGACAACTGTCACCTTGATTTATCTAATTGTCTTCACATTGAGGCTCTCATTAATTTTTAGCCAACCACTAGCTAGATGTTCAATAGATAAACAGGAAATCTTATTTGTCGTATTATCTAACATCTATTACAGCTAGTCCAGGTGAAATAAAGTTCGGAATCCGATCGTAAGATCATATTATCAACCATAAATATCAGCAGAACACGATATTCTAACTGTCCTGACGTTAGAAGACCATCCTACTCCTATCCAAACCTAGGGTTCGAGGAATAATTTCTTTCCCCGTTTCCTGACTCCTCGAGTCCCGTCTAAAGTCATTACACGCAGAAATTTATGGCAAGAGAATGTCCCGCTGGTGAAGAAAGCGAGCAGGGCCCGGTCCAATTAGATACAGCCAGTCCCTTAATCCTAAGGAACGCTGTGACGCGTCTATTGGCACTGAAGAGGAAGGATCAAACCTTTAAAGAGTCTTCGCGTCTGGACGCTGGTCTCGGTAGCAAAATGAGGGAAAAAGGAATTGCGAAAAAGATCACAAACATCCACACATCCACGTCGTAAACTTTAGGATAGCTCGCTATCTCGGAAACACTGTTCGCTGGAGACACGTTACGTCGAAGACCCTATTCGCCAGCTGAGAGTCCGCAACTGGTTGCATTCTGCTACCTCTGTTGGAACAAATTGTGAACAGCTTATCGAGAGCTGAGGAACAGTCCTGCTCGTGTTAGACACAGCGGAGCAAACTCCAGCAGCCGAGAGTGACGGAGAGAAGCGGAGCGAGGAAACTGTATCGAGGGTGATTGGACGAATGAAATCGGAAGATCCTGAGAAATAAGAAGGAAGGAACAGTTGGCAAAGAGCTGACTAAGATCCTCGATCGGAGTGGACTCGGTATAACGTGGACTGAGGCACTCGAAGGACTAGAACGTACGAAGGGTGAGCGCACGAAGCGAGAGGATCTCGGGGAATAAGAACAAAGTCTTAAGGAAATTAACATCCATCTAGGTGTCGCGGTGGCAGGAAGAACGGGGAGGAAAAGCGAGATGCGAGTGAAAGATTGTGGTTTTGGTTTCCTCGCGTGGCCTCCGGAGGAAAAAGAGAGGATGCTGAATCCGTTCCGCTGATGCGAAGAATGCCGGTTAATCCGCAGACTTATGCCTCGGTAAGATGGCCAGATTTATATGGCTTAGTAGCGTAAAAGCTACTGGGTAGGTATGTACGGATACCTGAATACTCATCTCGCTCGAATCCAATCCGACCAAAGACTTTTTCGCGTATTTTGCAAGAACTAAGCAGATTCCAAACACTCCAAGTCCGTGCTGACTAATTTTTAAATTTTTTAAATTTCTAATTTTTGGTATAAGAGTACTCGATTGGTTCCCAACTCTTCGTATTTGAAACGAAAATTCTTTCTTTTTCTACCAAGCAGATTCATACGTCAAACATTCCAAGTACGAACCGACCGAATTTTAAATTTTTGAAATTTCTAATTTTTGGTCAAGAGTATTCCACTGATTCCCAATTCTTTATATTTAAAACGAAAATTCCTTCTTTTTCAACCAAGCAGATTCATACGTCAAACATTCCAAGTACGAACTGACTGACTTTTAAATTTTTGAAATTTCTAATTTTTAGTATAAGAGTACTCGATTGATTCCCAACTCTTCGTATTTAGAACGAAAATTCTTTCTTTTTCAACCAAGCAGATTCATACGTCAAACATTCCAAGTCCGAGCTGACTAATTTTTAAATTTTTGAAATTTCTAATTTTTGGTACA
>NW_016909399.1:228166-279129 GCF_001483705.2 Eufriesea mexicana
ATGATATATATTCTTGAACTGCATGACGAAATCTACAAACCTACAAAGTTTCGATTAAATCGGTGACCCGAAGGACTTGCATTCTCCTTGTCAGTCACGATATTGCGGTAATTAAAATCGCGAGCGAGGTACGTGCTCGCGATTTTCCATGGCACGGATTATCCGTGGATGCGGATAAGAATATGACGCCTCGCACTTAGGCAGGTCGTTCAGATTGGATAACAGCTCGGAGCGAGGTCGATAGGAGATAATTGATGAAGTATCTTTTTGAATTGACCGCTTTAAACCAACCGTGAGACACGTCCCTGTTGCAGTCTGTTGGGCCCTGCCAACCGGTGACGACTTTATCGTGGATTAATTATGGAAAATTAGCCGATCGAACGTATCGTGCCGGAGGAAGCGACGTGATAGGGTATTAGCACTCCCACATTTGCTGCCTCTCTTCCTCGACCTAGCAACGGCAATAACGACAGCAAGAGACTGGCTATGGTACTGGCTATGGCAACAGTAGCATCATCATCGTTATCATGGTCATCAACCTCCCGGTTGTCGCGCTGCTTCCCCATAGAAGGGATGAGGAACGACCGATTTGCTATGGTGTTTCGTTCGATATTTCAACCATTCACAGGCTAGCGTTTAACTCCGTTTTACGAATTTTCTTCAATTTCATAATTCGATTATTTATAATTAAATTCCATTTATATTTCTTGCTTCGCGCGGTTAATTTGTTTGGCTAATGAGTAGATCATTTGTTACGTTATTTATAACGTATGTGATTAATTTAATTTGCTAAAAATAAGAAATTTGGTTGAAATTTACATTAAATCGAGAGAAAATAAGAAATTTTTACATTAAATTTTACATTAAATCGAGAGAAATATTATTTATGAAACATGTGAAGTTAGGATAGATTTCGGATTAAGTAAAGAACAAAATTTTAAGTAAATAGTTCTAATTAGTTCTTTTACTAAGTGCATTATTTAAAATTTGGATAAAAATAAAGGGAAATGATTTGAATGAAAGAGATAAATATTTTTACTAAATACTTAATTAATTAAAAGTACACGGTTAAGGTAGAATTTTAGAATTTAGAAGAAAAATTAAAATTTCAATGAATGAAATTCCTTTGCTATGATAATTAAGAAGTGCGAAATCTGATTAAAATTTGAACCAAAAAATGAAAAATAAGTGAAACGATACGCATGCTTTCTTTAGGTAAATGCTTAATTGAAAGTATAATGTCAGATTAAAATTTGAATTACATGAAAGATACAATTTCAATGGAAAAGGAAAATTCCTTTACTGCATTTTCCATTGAAACTGCGGATTGTGATTAAAATGCGAATGAAACACAGAAAAATAATTTAAATGAAAGCGATAAAGTGTTTTTGGGAGTATACTATACTCGGAAATATACAATTAGAAGAAAAATTACTTAAAAAAGAATAATTATAAACGTAATTAAAATATACAGCGAGTGAAAAGACTATTGGCATAGTACAATACGAGAAAATTCACCTAACTGCGAGATTCTGATTTCAATTTTTTAATTCTATGAGTACACGTATCATAATGGATTATACATGTAACAATCATTTCTCTCGCGTAGTATCATTCTGAGTATATGAAATCATCAAATAAATTTTCTGTGTTTTTGTTGTTTCTTCAAATATAACTTTGTAATTGTACAGGATACGACAAAACTTTCTATATAAAAATTATTAATTTTAAATGCTACGTCGTCTCTGTGGATAGGAATGAATACCAATATTTTCCACGTTTTTCAACAGTTAACAAATTAATATATTTAGATAATAATATTTAAATATTGACAACAATGTAACTGTTTTATTCTAGCACATTCTTCTAAACATTTTTTAACAACATTCATATTAAATTCTACTCGCTCATATTATATTTATGTCATCCCAAATGACTTTCACTTATTCTACCTCATTCCCTTTACACATATAAAAGCAACACTCACACTTTCATAAGTCCAATATTCTCAGTTTCATTGTGGAAAAATTCCGAAAAAAGATCAGATTATGAAAAAATATTGAAGCTTCAAAGGTTTATTTGGCTACCTCAAAAATATTTTCTGTTCATAAAAAGATTGCTGCTTGTAAAACTCATTATACTCTATAATAAAGGGTGTTTAAAAAATGTAATAATATATATAAATAAATAAATAAAAAATAAATTAGAAAGAATAAGATATTAAAGTGTGTATACGTTTTTTTGGGACACCCTGTATGTGCACGACTTCCCATTACAATAAAAACTTTCTGATTACATAAATTTTCTTGTAATATAGCGTGTTAATACTCTTTTTATCCACTGTATGGTATAATTAATCCCTTATACTACAATAAGGATTCTAAACTCGTGAATTTTTCACGTTAAACTCACATTAGACTGATATTTTGCGCAAAATTTGTATAATTTTATCGTGAGTAAAATAGCTAATATAATATAGAATAGTAGTTAATTAAAATTAACAGTAACACTATCACATCTTAAATGACCATTTCTAAACTTTTGTTTAAAAATTACCATACATATAATTAATTTTGTAATATTTCCAATTATTCAATTTTCTTTCAAGATTCTCCATGTTAGTCCTTTTTCTTCCATTAGCCACTTTGATCTCTCTCCTACTAGGTTTAGCATGAAAAATAATTTTGCAATTCTCAGTTTTCCATACTTAACCTCTTCAGAGACGAATTTTTTAAAGTGAAAAAAATTAAAAAAAGGAATTATTCAATTCTTTTTTGAACGATAACAATTCAGTAAGTATTCTACAAGATTTTTCTTTTTATTGTTGAGGAATTCCATGGCGAATAGTTCTCCAACTGATCCTAATTTCTTTCCACTTATAATAATCATAATTTAAAGAAAATTAGGTGCACACACGTAGACGTACCAGGATCCTTAAACCATAGTGCAAGGGGTTGATACAAATTTCACGAAGCATCGAATCCTAATTTTGTAATTGACAAAAATTATGCCAAAATTCTTCGATTGCTATCGTTCCCAGAAAACATAAGCTCGAATCGAAGGATTTAATTCGTGCCCAAGAACGACGAGTATAATTTGCATTGTTGAAAAATACTATGACGAATAGTTCTCCAACTAATCCTAATTTTCCTTTTACTTATAATAATCATAATTTAAACAAAATTATGTGTACACATGTGTACGTACCAAAATCTCTAAAGGTACGTACCAGGATCCTTAAACCGCAGTGCAAGGGATTGATAAAAATTTCACGAAGCATCGAATTCTAATCTTGCAATTGACAAAAATTGTCCGAAAATTCTTCGATTGCTATCGTTCCCAGAAAACATAAGCTCGAATTAAAGGATTTAATTCGTACCCAGGAACGACGAGTATAATTTGCATTGTTGAAAAATACTATGGCAAATAATTGTCCAACTAATCCCAATTTCCCTTCTACTTATAATAATCATAATTTAAAAAGAACTAAACGTACACATGTATGTACCAAAATTCCTGAAATATCCTTAAACCACAGTGCAAGGGGTTGATAGAAATTTCGAATCGAGTCCTAACCTTGTAATTGACAAAAATTGTCCAAAAGTTGTCCAAAAATTGTTCGATTGCTATCCTCCCAGCAAACATAAGCTCGAATTAAAGGATTTAATTCGTACCCAGGAACGACGAGTATAATTTGCATTGTTGAAAAATACTATGGCAAATAATTGTCCAACTAATCCCAATTTCCCTTCTACTTATAATAATCATAATTTAAAAAGAACTAAACGTACACATGTATGTACCAAAATTCCTGAAATATCCTTAAACCACAGTGCAAGGGGTTGATAGAAATTTCGAATCGAGTCCTAACCTTGTAATTGACAAAAATTGTCCAAAAGTTGTCCAAAAATTGTTCGATTGCTATCCTCCCAGCAAACATAAGCTCGAATTAAAGGATTTAATTCGTACCCAGGAACGACGAGTATAATTTGCATTGTTGAAAAATACTATGGCAAATAATTGTCCAACTAATCCCAATTTCCCTTCTACTTATAATAATCATAATTTAAAAAGAACTAAACTTATACACGAAATTTCGGATCGAGTCCTAACCTTGTAATCGCCAAAAATTGTCCAAAAATTATTCGATTGCTACCGTTTCCGTCAAACATAAGCTGGAATCGCAGGATTTAATTCACATGCCCAGGAATGGCGAGTATAATTTGCCAAAAGTTACTGGAAGAGAAAGCAGCCGATCCTCGAGGGGTGGCAACGGGAAAAGCAAATTTCTGGCGTCGGTTATCCTTCGTTGTCGAAGGAAATCTCATTCCGCAGGCGAGTCTCGTAGAGACTAGGATTTCAGGCCGGTCTGACCGCTTCGATTCCCAAGATGCTCCCGCAGGAGGAAGAAACAAATCCGTGGACATCGAGTTAACCTCTTTCCACCCATTCCTTCCTGCCGATACACGCCCTCGCACGTCGAAACGTCCACGCTTTCTTTGTCCGCACGTACAATAAACTAAAGTCTCATCATCCGCGGGATTTGGACGCGATAACACGTGCATCGTCCCCTCTAGGGGCAAGGTCCTGCGTGGCCTGGGACTATACGATTGTCCATCCTCGCGTAACGATGAAATAATGATAAAAGACACTGCTAACCAGCCTTCGATATCTCTCATCTGTTGTATTACGGACAGTCCCGATAGAAAGTTTCGAGATGTCACGCGACGATTATGAATCGACGATGAAGCAAGATTTCATTTATCGATAGTCCTTTGAGGACTACGTATGTGCACACCGATGATGGCTGACTTTGGTCAGAAAAATGTTCCGAATTTCATTATGGTAGATTAGGTAGAGGTATTATAAGTGGGTTTAGGAAGCTGGAAATATTTGGAGGATATCGTGGATAGAAATGAATAACAATATCTTCCACGTTTTTCGATAATTAATAAATTAATATATCTAAATAATAATATTTAAGTATTCACAACAATTCAAAGATTGATTTGAAATTATAAATACTGTATATACCGGTGAATTATTTTTTAACTTTACTAATGTAACATAATTAACATTACATATAACATAATGACGATGTAATATATATAATTACTGTTAAATAATTAATTTAATTCATCAAAATTATTATTATATATTATCATTGTTATTTAAAATATTTCGCTATAATTCTCAGATATCACACTTTGAAAACAGCATATGAGAACGTTGTAAATTATATATAAACTTATATTATAAGTGTATGTTCTATGTACAAAACAATTATACAATTGTCTCATTTTACTATACAGAAAGAAAAGAAAGAAAAAATAACAAAAGAATCTTCAATCAACATTATCTTTAACCCAGGGAACACTATCCATGTAGATAGAAATGGAAACAAATTAATATATTTATATAATAATATTTAAATATTGACAACAATTCAAAGATTAATTTGAAATTATAAATACTGTATATACCGGTGAATTATTTTTTAACTTTACTAATGTAACATAATTAACATTACATATAACATAATGACGATGTAATATATATAATTACTGTTAAATAATTAATTTAATTCATCAAAATTATCATTATATATTATCATTGTTATTTAAAATATTTCGCTATAATTCTCAGATATCACACTTAAAAACAGCATATGAGAACGTTATAAATTATATATAAACTTATATTATAAGTGTATGTTCTATACACAATACAATTATACAATTGTCTCATTTTACTATACAGAAAGAAAAGAAAGAAAAATACCGAAAGAATCTTCAATCAATATTATCTTTAACCCAGGGAACACTATCCATGTAGATAGAAATGGAAACAAATTAATATATTTATATAATAATATTTAGATATTGACATCAATTCGCTATGAAGTATTTTAAACAAAAAGATTCAAGTTTTAATTAATTTTGATTTATCTTGGAAACATGTTATGTAAAATACCGGAAGTGTGGGGAGGAATAAAGACTTATGCGGGGATCTCGAATTTGGTGTATTTTGGAAAATATTCGATTGACATCTCTATGTAACGATGAAATAATGACAAAAGTTTTGTAATATTTCAACTGCTATATAATGGATAGTCTAAATCGAAAATTTTGAGAATTGAGAAAATAAATATGAATCGTCAATGAAGTAATTTAAATTACACTTAAAGATATTTGGTGTAGTTTGGAGAATATTTAAAGTTGCGAAAATCGAGGTAATTAATGTGAAATATTAATGGAATAATTTGGATTTGCTTTAAGGATATTTAGTGTATTTTGGAAGAATATTAAAAATTTGGAAAATCGTAGTAATAAATGTGAAATGTTAATGAAATAACTTAGATTTGTTATATGTTATTTGAAATATTTAGGATCTTCCATAAAAATAATAAATTCTTTAATTTCTTTAATGATATTGGGTGTATTTAAGAGAATTTTCGAAACTTAGGAAAATCGAGCTAACGAAAATGAAATGTCAATGAAGTAATTAGAATTTCATTTGAAAATACTAGATATTTTCGAGAATATTTAAAATTGCAAATATCGACATAATAAATGTGAAATGTCATTGAAATAATTTGGATTTATTATACGTTATTTAAAATACTCATGATTTTCCATAAAACTAATAAATTCTTTAATTTCTCATAAAAATATCTTCAAGAAATAAGTTTTAATATATATAGTGTAATCGATAAAAGCGAATTAATAGTAAACCACCTGGGAGAAAATGATTCAGATAAGAATTGTATTTTTCACCTTTCTTAGTCCATTTCGTAGTACCCCCATATTTTGCAAAAATAATTTCAAGGAATTGCATAATTATTTTTGGCGAAATTGCACAAATAAAAATCAACTTTGTGTCTTAAGATAAATCACGTGTTTCTCAATGCACTAATCATGCATCTTTGAATGAAACTTAACATTCTCTATAAAAAAAATATCAACTTGTGTGTATGACAGTGTGTGAAAATTAAAAGATTATTAATTTAAAAATTATCTAATTTAAATACCATAATATACCTATTATTTCCCAATTAACATTAACTCAATTTCTATAAATAAGGCCGATAGTAACGAGAAAATGATTTTTTAGCAAGATCCAAATTATCTCAAAGGATATACCATTACAGTCGTACAATTTTCTCAATCTAAAATACCATAATATACCTATTATTTCCCAATTAATATTAACTCAATTTCTATAAATAAGGCCGATAGTAACGAGAAAATGATTTCTTAGCAAGATCCAAATTATCTCAAAGGATATACCATTACAGTCGTACAATTTTCTCAATCTAAACCAAAACACCAAAATATATTTGGAAAACATTATACCCTTGCTCATTTATTCAACCACATATCTATTTCGTGGCAAACATATTTCAGAACTTCAGATATTAACCCTTCACACTCGGCGATTTTTTGGCCAGAGAAGAGTAGAGAATCAAAGATTCTCTATTAAAAAACTGACGATACCTTTTTCAGCAGTAAATAAAGAATTTTATAATAACAGAATTGTAAAATTATTTGATTTCGATACCTTGCACACTGTTATATTGCATTAAATTTGATATATTAATTAATATCCATCTTCCAAATTTTATGAAATGGTGAATAAGGGTCACCTCTCGAGTGCAAAGGGTTAAGATCTCTTGAAACTCGTGACAGTCAAATTTGTTGAACTTCCCAACTTCGATATATATATATTTGTTTATTTTTCAAAAAATATTAAAGTGAAATTAGCTATATTTCCGTCGCATACGTGTTAACAAGAAGAAAAACGTGCTAATAATAATAATAAGAAGTATTGAGAAAGCAAAAGAAACGAAAGGTACGAGATTCCTCTTCCTTTTTGGCGCGAAATACAAATTCTTAATCTGCTCGTTGATTTTCCAATAAGATGAACAGCACGGAGAAATTGGTTAAAATCTAGGACGTCTAACTCGGAGCACGGAAGCGAAAAAATTGGCGAGTGGATTGACATGTCGGAATAAATATTCTAGCAAGAAAGGAAGGAACGATCGGTGTGTCTAGATAATATAAGGCAGTTTGACATAGTAATAGCGGTGTTTACGGTGGCTGCAGACGAGGCAGCGGGTTGGATGGACGAAAATGGGGTGGTGAACGTGACCGCGGATCAACGTGGAGCGCCTTTTAATTTAGACAAATCGTCCCGATTAGCATAACGGGATAAATTATACTCGAGGACCCGGCCAATGGGGTGACGAGGCCAGCAAATCCTGAAGGCACGTCCAACGATGGATGATCCATTGGTCCCGTCTGGAGGTGCGGACAGCACCGTTTCTACCCTTCTCTCCTGTTTTTCACCCTGGGCTTACCGTTAGGGTATTCGAACAGCTTCGTGACATTTCGATAGAAACTTTTGCAGTGAAATTCTCTTTGAAATTATTTTATTGTTGAAGAAAATTGGAAATACTAGCAATCGAGGATGAAGATACATTTTTCATAAGATTTGGTACCATGTGTTTATCATATACCTATTTTATTATTTTAGTCGATATTATTTACGATATATTTGTTTTATTACTTCTGACAGATTTTGGTATGGCAGTGGAGTTAAAAAGAGAGAAACACTAATTATAAAGAGGCAACGCTTTAATAATTCATAATTTTATCAGTGTGTGCTGTACAACGATTTCATAGAGACTGACTCGTTTTGAACAAAGGAATTTGACTGGCACGTACACAATCATACATTAGTATGTAATAGAAAGAAAACATTTTAACATCGACGTTATATGTAAGATGTCTCGATTTACGTCTTTAGCATTCCAACAACTTCTTTGTTTCTAGTAATTTAATCATTTTTAAGTTTTTATTATATGTGCTTATTATGATTTGTCGATATTTATTAATATTTATGTGTATATGTGTATTTATAAACCTTTTGCAATCGAAAGACGCCCTTCAGTTGTCATTTGATAAAATTTCGAAGATCGATACGAATTAATATGTTAAATTTAAGATAATATAACGGCGTGCGAAATATCGAAATTAAATAATTCCATATATTAATTATCGTACGATTTCTTATTCCTGCTCAGAAAAATATCGTCAACCTTGTAACAGAATATCTTTGAACTCCTATCCTTCTTTGGCCAAAAAATCGTCGAGTGCAAAGGGTTAATATATACGTAAGTGATTATGAGAGAAGGAGTTCGATGAATATGGTATTGATAGGAATAATTATTATTTTATGTAGAATTGACAACTGTAACTTCGATATGTTTAATTTCTCATTATTATTAAAGAAATAAATTTTGATTTATATCACTGCATCCAATAGCTTCCTTAAATTTAGGTCAAACCAAAATATTTAAAGCAATATCATTGGATGTTATTAAATGACAAAGAGAAAAAGGAAATTAACAAATCTTGCTCACAGCAGAGTTACACACAAGCGTGTGATTACGCGTGAATAATATTTCTAATGAAAACACGACGCTAAAATTAAAAAGAAGAATTTGTAGTTAATTCAAATAAATTTATCGAAAATCGCTACTAATGTTATCTTTTCGTTGTGCCTGAAGTTTCAAATTATTATTTTGGGGAAAAGACACTATGTAAGACACTATAATAATTAAATAATTATTGACAGAGTATCTATAATCTATTATATACAATTTATATCACATTCTATATACAGAATCGCGCCAAAATTAAAAATTGTGAATTTGCAATGGCATATGAATAATTATGTAATGTAAATAAATAAATAGCATAGATTTTTTGTTATTTTCTCTTATGTTATTTCCTGTATAATTTACGAGCATTTACAAACATTTAAATTTCAAAGAAAATGATACTGATATGAACAATATGAAGCGTATTCTATGAAGGATATCAATATTAACGATAAATACGAGAATACTAATATTATTAATAAAACTGAGCACAATGATAACAAAAGAAACGAATATTAACATCATAAAGAAAGAAATATAAATAATATTTCATACGAAATATTAATATTAATAATAAAGAAATTAACAGTATGCTATACAGAAAATTGCTGTTTCTTTTTGCTCTGAGTTTAGTGTCCCATTGACAGTATAGTCATTAATGCTAGACATAGTTTTTAGATTTGGTGGTACAGTTCGACCTCTCTTAGATACTGGAAAGTATTTATGACTTATTTCTATGATGTTAAAATCGTATTTGGGAGAAGTTCATATTTGTGTCTTTATATTTCGTATCTTCCATATTCAGAAAGTGATTTATTGATAGTGGTTGCTTACAGTAATAGCATACTTTTTTTTTCGAATACCTAATTACTGTTACTGACAAGAGAAATAAACTGAACAATAAACAAAAACGTTAATAATATTCTGTGTAAAATATCAATATCCATTAATAATAAAAAAAGAGAATGTTAATAATGTTCTATAAATATTCTATCACAGGTAGTAATGAAAAATAATATTCTAACATATATAATAATGAAAAATAATATTCTAACAAAGGTAATAATGAATAATAATATTCCAATGGAATTAATAATGAAAAATAATATTAATAATACACTACGTATATATAACACTAATACAGGTAGCAGTGAAAAATAATATTCCAACAGAATTAATAATGAAATATAATATTAATAATACACTATTTATATATAATACTAATACAGGTAACAGTGAAAAATAATATTCTAACGAAGGTAATAATGAAAAATAATATTAATAATACACTGCTTATATATAATACTAATATAGGTAGCAGTGAAAAATAATATTTCAACAGAATTAATAATGAAAAATAATATTAATAATACACTGCTTATATATAATATTAATACAGGTAACAGTGAAAAATAATATTCCAACACAGTCAACAAAGTAAAATAACATTCTACAAAGAGTATTAATAATATCATTAACAAAAAAATAAAAATGAAGCGAATAATGTGAAAAATTTTAAGCAAAAGGCGAAGAAAAAAATATCCCATCTCGTCGTATTTAAAATCTAGAAGCAGTTTCGACGAAATTATTATCCCGTTTGATAGAGGCGACCGGGTCTCGTTACGTTGCCTCGAGAGCGAAAATCTCTAAAAGACAGAAATCTACAACGTTTCAGACGTTTCAGCGTCAAGAATACTAAAGACGTGGGCACGACTTTTATGTCGAAATTATTTTTATGCAAAACTACTTGCTGCCTTAATAAACTTTATGCTAATCTGCAGTAAAAACAGAACCTGACGATTTGGCTACCTCGGCTAATTACGAGTAGCCAACGTGGATGGTTTAATTTCTTTCTTTACGTGGTCAAGAATTTGCCCATCGCCGTTCACCGACTCCGACACTTTTATTCACCGTTTATTTTATTACCCTTTTACTGCGTTTCCACAGGCAACAAACTAATAATAGTCACCAAACAGTCGAATCGTCACCAATATTCGTTGCAAATTTTTCGCATACAATTATACGCGAAAGCATTCGGGCCCTCGGATTTCTTAATTTTAATCATCCAAATATTTATACAAGATTAAATACTCGCAGTATAAATTCGAAAATATTATTCTAACATTCAAACGTCTTTTTATTAACTAGATAAATCAATCAATTTACATTTCAACTTGCATGACCTAATCTGATAATTGACAGTTTATAATCTATTCACTGCAAATAGTGTAAAAATTGCGAAATTTTTCTACAATTTTACCTTTTCGCAATTTTATTAATCATTATTTATTAATCATATTTAGTATTAAAAATTGCGAAATTTTTCTGCAATTTTATCTTTTCGCAATTTTATTAATCATTATTTATTAATCATATTTAGTATTAAAAATTGCGAAATTTTTCTGCAATTTTACCTTTTCGCAATTTTATTAATCATTATTTATTAATCATATTTAGTATTAAAAATTGCGAAATTTTTCTGCAATTTTATCTTTTCGCAATTTTATTAATCATTATTTATTAATCATATTTAGTATTAAAAATTGCGAAATTTTTCTGCAATTTTACCTTTTCGCAATTTTATTAATCATTATTTATTAATCATATTTAGTATTAAAAATTGTGAAATGTTTCTGCAATTTTACCTTTTCGCAATTTTATTAATCATTATTTATTAATCAGATTTAGTATTAAAAATTGCGAAATTTTTCTGCAATTTTATCTTTTCGCAATTTTTACATTTTTATTTGCAAGTTTCAAACACTTCAGTTCATTTGAATCTGTAAAATTTGATTCAGTTCACGCGAATCTCTAAAAGCTATTGTAAATATCACACTAATCTAGTCTTTTTTAAAAATTTACAGTGAAGTATGTGAAAAAATTAATAAATATGCATAAAATTAGTATTACTGATCTTGATATCCTTTTATTTTTAGAAAAATTACAACGAAATTCACCTGGGATGAAATTTCATTCCTCAAAGTCATCTAAAGAGCATTTACATTCGGAGATAATCACTTCTAATTGATTTTCTAAGTAAATAAATAATTTTATTATTATTTACATCGAGAAATTAGAAATTAGAAATACCAAGACAGGGTGTAATTTTTATATAACAATATTTAATAACAATTTTTACATAATTAATTTTATATAATGTTTATATAATTATTTTTACCATGATTTATGGTGAAAATGAATAATAAAATTGTGGATAATAAAATGTTCTATGATACAATAATCTTTGACTGTAAGCAAATCGGACTGATATTTAATTTATCCCCATATAAAAAATTCATAGTATTTATGGCAACCGAGTAGGTACGCTAATTCCAAAGAAAAAGGAAAAATATGCTAACTCGTGCCTCCTAGTCCCATATTTAATATCACAAAATTCTCATATTCCATGTAACATTACCTTTAATTCTCATCTGTATAACCGATTCGAATTTATCTTTAAAGCCGCGTTTCCATCGCGAAACGTTTCATGGCCCAATAAAATCGCTCGAGGGAGTCGTTCCAAATCTTTCATGTAAACATTACGTTAACCAAGTGGAAATGATTTGTAATCATTAAGCTAGAAGCTACACATTCAATTACCCGTGATCGAACAAGCCGGTGTCATTTGTAGTTGACCGTGTAAACGCAAAATCTTGATCCGCAAGCGACCGAATAATTGAGAACTCGCCTTAAACGGCAAATTAATCTTGAACGACAACGATGTGGCATAACTAGCTCTCGTTATAAGACTTCTAGTCGAACAACAACGTATCGTTCGACGCAATTCACCGACCGAAAGTTGTTTAATGTAAATGCGGCTTAAAGCAATATATTTGTTCCAGTCATTCTCCAATTGCGATTTTGTTTAGTGAAGTGTTTACACGACCAACCATAGTCGAAATCACCTAGCCGTTTAATCAAAAATAAATGAACGAACAAATATTACGTAGTCGACTCATGTTCAATTGAAACTAACCTCATGTAAATACGGCTTTAAGATGACGTTAGGGCGCGCTAGTTAAAACCCAGGGAATGACTTAATTCCCATTCATTCTACTATTTCTGACCGATTAAAATTTTTGTTGGAAAAATGACGCAGATCCAAATTGAAGGTTAAAAACAGAGTTAAAATATAGGAAATTAGAGTGGTACCTAATTTTTGAACATTTTACAGTACAGGTAGCCCTCCTACAACACGGTTTCGCTATAACACGATTCATAAATTGCGGGAACCCTCCTACAACACGGCATCCTACAACACGATTTTGCTCTAACACGTTAAGAAAATTGCAAAAACTTTTGTACAACACTGTACTTCTACATGAGCAATGACGACGAAGAAATTTATTAAATTAAAATAATATTTTTGTTCTGTGTTGTACATACATTTATATTTTTAATAAAAATCAAGTTAAGTAGAATTGAAAAAAAATTTGTTTTTAGTAAGTTTTCGGAACGTAACCTCACTTTTTGTACTGCGTCTGGGTCTCCTACAACACGGTTTCACACACACGGCATTTTGTGGGAACCTATCTACCGTGTTATAGGAGGTCTACCTGTACTTTCCGGATATCGAATCAACCCTACAATTTTTCAAGCAAGTCCACGTCTGATTTATGACGAATTTAACTACGGAATCAAAATTCTTGCCACGTGTCACTCTATACGAAGATCTTCAAAATTTCTAGATCATGTTAACCACTTGCGGGGGAAAGACGTGCCACGCACGTCGAGGTGCTTCTGTTACCGGAACACCACGTGTTACACACGTTGTTAGGCAATTGTTACAGAAACACTGGACAGTTCTGGCAAACGCGTCTGTGAACTCCTTGCCACCGGAAGTGGTTAACAAGGAGAATGCAAGTCCTTCGGGTCACCGATTTAATCGAAACTCTGTAGGTTTGTAGATTTCGTCATGCAGTTCAAGAATATATATCATTATAGCCACCAATACTCGATAGTTTTTCAGATATTTGCGATTAAAGTTTTATTACTTCGGTAACTACTGATTTATTTCCTGCGATTTTCAAATGGTGTTGCGACTTAATAGCGACACCGGAAAATTCCTATGATGATTCCTAGAGACTCCCGTCCCTAGTTGCTTCTTTTTCTTCAATCTATTTTTTATTTTGTATTCATTTTTCGCCTATGAAAACATTGTAAATTAACAATTGTAAATCAAATTTCTTAATCAAAAAAATTTACTTTTTACGATTTCTTATGCTAGTATATATTTGTTACAGAATAATAAGAACACAATGCAAGGAAAACAGTTTTCTATAGCAATCTTATTAACCCTTTGACTGCCACGCCGAAATCACGTGTTTCCCTCGGGAAATGGGAGTGCACCGCTAGATGCAAGATTTATTCTAATATATTTTTGACGTTCTAATAAAAATTTTTAATTGTTCAATGGGGCACTTTTTATTTCAAAGTATCTTCTAATTAGCGGTTATGATCAAAATCTGCTAATTGTCAATTTTCATTCAATGTTGTTCAATGTAGTTTAAGTAGTTCAAGCGCTCTGGTCACCAATGACCACCGTGGCAGTCAAAGTGTTAATATCTAGTAAATATCTGAAAAACTATCAAGTAGTGACGGCTATAATGATATATATTCTTGAACTGCATGACGAAATCTACAAACCTACAAAGTTTCGATTAAATCGGTGACCCGAAGGACTTGCGCTCTCCTTGTAAGACGAATCTCTATTAAGACAGGATAGCGTTATACAAGTGTTTTCTGACGCAAAGCCAAGATCCAGCCTAGCTCTCTATCAGTCCTCGCGGGGACCTCTAACACTCTGAGCCTTCGATGAGAGAAACACGTATACCCTGTATCTAATAATCGTATGAACAAACCTGGACCAATTGTACCCACGACATTCCTTCACCTGAGCAATACGCGATGTACACGCCTCGCAGAGTGGAGATATAGAGCCATCAATCACTGGCACCCAGTATCAAGATCGAAAAGTGAAGAGAATTCCACGTACGATGCGAATGAATTCGTCGAACAATCTCGTCTGTGGAGCAAAGCAACGTTCATAGAACGAGGAAGAACGATATCTCCGGTTGCTATCGAGGCATCGAAGAGGAGTGGAAGTTGCTCGAGTCGAAACGACATGTCGCCGGATGGCCACGAAGGAGTCTACTCATCAACGAGTTTCCCTGTCGGTGATACGTCTGGAAATCGTTGTCGCCGTGTTTACCAGGTCGATCGTCGGCGAGGTGGGTCCACCTTTTATTATCTCAGCCGAGGGGCCGCTTAAGGCGATGCCTCGGAACGACCAAGAGTTTTAAGGATCGCCCGTATAAGCTCGCTGCTACGCGCGTATACACGCGTGTTCGCGCGTGTAGGAGATACGCGATGCTCGTCCTTTTTGCTCGTCCCTCCGAGCTCCGAGAGAAGACCGAACGACGCGGCCCTCAGGATTTTACGGCTTTTTGACGGACCACATCTCACGCCGACGAACGACAAGTCAGCCTCTCCGTCTGCTTAGTAACAAACTTGCAAATTTGCATGCGTGCACGCGCGTTCCTCCGCGAGATCCAACGGGTGTTTCGAAGGTGTGCACGAAAGGGAACGGGGTGAGGAGATCGATAGAGGGTAGATAGACTAATTTCTCGCGGACAAGGGATGGTTCTAGCTCTGTGGTAGAGATTCGCTATTATTTCGTACCTATGGTCGTTCTTTGCAGATATTCCTGGGATAAGGTTGAAAGAAATTTTGAAAATTTGTGCTGGGTGAGAGTATTAGGGTAATAATCGGAGTATTCTTGGGGAGATCAGAGTACTTGGGGATGCTGGTGCTTTTATGAGATCTGTGGTAAAATTGTGCAACGAATCGTGGAAATATAATTTAAATAATTTTGCACGGAAATATGGTTATTAAGAATATTTGTCTGTATTTAAAGTGTTTGTAATGAAAATTAAAATGTGACATATAATTATACTTAAGTTTGGAGTTAGTGCAGGAAAGAGGATAGAAAATGAATTCCATGTCATATATGTAAATATAATTATATGTCTAATTAGTGTATAATAAATATGTAATTATAATACGGTATAATATAATAATGTGGAGGGTAGAAAGAGGAGGATAAAAATAAAGAGGATAGAAAATGAATTCCATGTCATATATGTAAATATAACTATATATATCTAATTATTGTATAATAAATATATAACTATAATGCAGTGTAATATAATAATGTGGATTTTCAGGCAGTAGATAATTTGTATGTAATTTGATATTCAAAATAATTGATTCCGAAAATCTTGCTGTTGCAGATATTGCAAATATTCAATTACTGATGACAATATTAATACAGACTTCTACTTTTTGCCTCTTTAATTAATAATCTTGATGTTTACTATATATATGAATATTTAAAAGGACTAGATTCTTAATTAATATAACAGAACAAGTGATTTTCTTTTCATTTTTCTTTTATTAAAATAAATATAGGAAAGTAGAAAATCAAAATCATGTGCAATATTTACAATCATTTTTGTAAAAAAGAAAAGTAACAGAAATACATTATAGAGTTATTTTATTGTATTATTATTATTTCGTTAAGATATTCTCTCTTCCTTATAGGGTTTGTATAATCTTCTAAGTATCATAAATTCCTATATTTTCCTATATTTTATTTATTTTTGGAAGACTTGATTTAATACAAGAAAAAAATATTTAAGTCTTCCAAAAATAAATAAAATATAGGAAAATATAGAAATTTATGATACTTAGTAGAAGACTATATAATCAACCATGTGTTAAATCAACAATTATTATATTGTAATTAATTATTAATTATTATAATACATTCGAATCCTTTTTATTTATTCTTTGATAAGTAAACAATTATTTATAGCTTTAGACTTATATCAATATAAAGTAATCGTAAGTAATTCATTTTTTGAGAATTATTAGAATAACCACGTGTCCTATGGTAGTGACTGCATGCGACAAAATCTGATCAGAATTTTGAAAAATGTAAAAAGCAAAATTATAAAACGAGATAATGTAACTTTTGTATTTCCACTTAATTAATTCTCACATAAAAATTTTTGTCGAGAAACGATTAGTATCACTGTTGACATTGAACAAATTTATTTAAATACGAATATACGTAATTACTCATTTCATAAAATTTAAATAAATTCTTAAATTTATTTAATAATAAATTTCTTAGTTAATATTAAATTCAACGTAAACATAAATATGTATTTGAAACGAATTTTTAAGTTTGTATACATTGTGTTATATACACATGTACAATGCCATTAGCATACACGATGTCTAATTTTTCTCGTTATATTAATATAATTAATAACGATCCACGATATTTATCATACTTGCGTATCAAACGCAAACAGGTTTCAATTTCCTATTTATTCCCAATCAACTTGATAATTGAGCTTCCACGAGCAATTTTCCGAATCGAGAAGCAACGATAAACGATATTACGAACGTTATTTTAAATTTACCATAACATCACGACGATCTATTGTTCGGTTGAAAACAATCTTACGAAAACAAATCATTGGTCGTCGAAAAGCTGGGTATTAAAATACCCAGATAAATTAAGAAATTCGCAAATAGCAGTGTCGATCGTTTCAACTTTTGAGAGACTCGATTCGCTTGCTCGTCGATTAAGAGTGTCCCTTTCTTGTTAGCTCATCTCACTGTCAATGGAATCGTAAAAGCTCATCGATGAATAACATTTAGCCGATTGTTTGCGCCGATTTTAGTACCTTTCTATGACACGGTACGTTTTCCATCGCATTTCAAATGACAAGAGAAAATTCTAATGAGATTCTAAATATCGATAAATGTATGGTCCCATGAAAGACGTATTCGTTGCAAACGGTTCATACATCTAAGCATTGGAATTATCGTTTGACCAATACAATGAACTTGATATTATTTAAACAAAAATAATTAAAAATTATGAAATATACTCATTAAATTTGCTATGAAATGATTAAATAAAGATGCACATATCCTCTATGCTACGTTGCATTATTTGTTACATCATAGAGAATATAATAACATATATTACGCATGTAAATGTAATTATATTGTATAATGTAATAAATATATGATATATTATATTCATCCTTTACAATGGATGAACTTTTCGTTATAGGAAAATTGGAATTCAAAAATTTCAATTTACAGTGGCATAGTAAGAATCGTATATATGTAAATTAATATGTAGAATTATTTTATGACAATAGTTCGTGTTTTCTTATATTATTTTTAATTTAATATCGATTATTAATCTTCATAGTCTCATTAAACGGTGATTAAATATCACCTCTGGAGAGTAAAGAGTTAAATTAATATATTAAATTGAGCTATACCGTATTTAATACATATTATTATATATAGTATTCAGAATTTAGTTGTTATATTATACCAAAAATATTAATATGTTATATATTGTATATAAAAAGATGATCTCTCTATTATGTCACGTATATTTATAGGAAGATGATTGTTCGCTACGAAAACAAACTATTTTTCAAATTTTTGTTGTAATTACGTATCATACACATGATATGGTTGTATAAATGGATTAATAACCATTTTCTTTCTCTGCTATAGAACTACAAAAAATTAAAAACTTGATATTAGAGATATTAAACATCGTGTATCAATTTGATATTTTCAAAAAATACATATAGAAATATATAGCAATATTAGTAGATATCTTTTAATTAAATTTACCTATAATCCACGATTTATTTCCAAAAAGAACTACAAAAAATTAAAAACTTTATGTTACAGTAAACATAGTGTATTCTGTATCAATTTGATATTTTTGAAAAATACACCTAGAAATATATATATAAATATTAATAGATATTTTTAAATTAAATTTATCTATAATCCAAAATTTATTTCCAAAAAGAACTGCAAAAAATTAAAAGCTTTATATTAGAGTGAACATCGTGTATTTTATGCCAATTTAATATTTTTGAAAAATACACCTAGAAATATATATATATAAATATTAATAGATATTTTTAAATTAAATTTACCTATAATCCAAAATTTATTTCCCCAAAGAATTATAAAAAATTAGAAGCTTCATATTATGGAGTAAACATCGTGTATTTTGTGCCAATTTAATATTTTCGAAAAATACACCTAGATATATATATAAATATTAGTATTTAATTTTTAAATTAAATTTACTTATAATCCAAAATTTATTTCCAAAAAATACTCGCTTAATTTTTTACGAAAGATTTGTGGACCATAATTGAATTTCGACGATAATTCAGTCGCATTTATCACTTTCGATAACGATTATCCTTCATCTCATATCCCTCGAGCATTAAGACATCACACTCGTCCTAACGATATTAAAAAATGAAAACGAACGTCGGAACGAAAATAGGAAATCACGGCTCTCCCACGTTCCGAATTTTACAGGATACATTATCGAATAAGAATACCGATTCCTCGGACGACGAAAGGAAAACGATGAAAGGGAGGGAAAAAGAACGCGACGTCAGTTTACATTTATTACCAATGAAGCGAAGAAACGCGATCCACGTTCGCAGACAGTGATTTATATTCATTGGTGTTTGCTTGAAACAGGATTTTTCAGAAGTTTGCGTGTCAGGGCAGGTAAAAACGCGGCGAAAGATCTTTCGATCTGGTCGCCTTTCAGTCCGAAGGACCTCGGCTGGCCCGATCGATCGTTAAACTTTCCGCTTAATCGCCGTGTCAAACCAGTGCTGTAAACTTATACTACCAACTTCTACTACTTTCTCGAGCTGCTGACGGCGACTCGCGAGACGAGACCGAGCGAGAACGGACGAAGCGAGACGAGCTCGGCCGAAGACGCACGAAGCGACACGAGCCCGGCCGAGATCGCTCGAAGCGAGACGAGAACAGACGAGATCGGACGAGGCGAGACGAGCACGCACGAAGTCCGACGAAGCGAGTCGAAATGGCTACCGTCCGTTCGTGGATTTACAAAATTTTAAATTAGCCGGTGTTCCTTTGCTCGACTATATATACTCTGCTCTTATTCCCGCGAGACTCGTAACGGAACGGAACTTTGTTAGGTGTGCACGATTTAATTAGTTTCCAGGTCGTCGTTTTTAAGAACATCCGCGTGCAAACACGAAAACCTATTACCCTTAATTGATCACCAACGCGAAACAAATCCACCTTTATACTTTTCTCGTGCGGTGGTAATCGAAGGAACATCACGAATCCATTTGTTCGATAATTACTTCGGGTTTTACAAAGACAGCACGGGTATTCGAATAATCGTTTCGCGACCTTCTTCGTTCCTCGATACTGACTTTAATTGAATTTCAGCGTTCTCCCCGCTGCCTTGGATTTACATGCCGAATGCTGCCATCACGATTTCGTTCGATTCGGATGATATCGTTAAGACGAGGACGGCGCGCGCGCATTTCATCCATCTGTCACGGTAAAATTAATCGATAATATTGGAAATTAAGCGACGGTTTATTTGTTTCTTTGTTTTTACCTTCGAGGAATAACACTTTGGCGGAACGTCGTATATAGGTTACGTCATCTGCTGCACAGCTGATCGTTAAAGTAGATCTCTAGCGACCGACCTCTCGGGATCGGAGTATTGACGAATTGGTAAGATGATACAAGGCAAGATAAACGTCTAGCGCGACGTGCCATACGACGTGGTGGAATTTATAAAACAAGAAACGTTGGGAGCCATAAACTAAGGAATGCCCAGATAGGAATACCGTCCACGACATTTTCTCGTACCAATGTTCAACCTCCGCTACGAGAGATAATAACGCCTGTTTTTAACGTCTTCGAGATTTATTATTTTGATGATGTTATGCGCGGTTATCGAAGTTGCCTTAAAAGCATCTGTCACGCTATAAGGCAGAGACGTGGGACTTTGTCGTAAAAGTGAAATTAGCCTTGGAATACAGGGCTATTCAAAACGGAGACGTCGTGGGTCTAGACGTTTGTCGTAACTCGAGGTTATGATTGAATAAATGAAAAACGTCAAACGAAAATTGGCAGACAAGAAAGGACGAGTTACACGCCCTCTATGTGTACTACAAAAATACCCTGGTACTTTTCCTGAACGTGGTTTGTCAACTGGGGATCTCGATGTTCGATCTGCTTCGTCACTTGGGCCTTTGCTTTTCCCTTTTGACTCGGCTCCTCTATAGACACAGCAATAGGATAGATAAATTCAGCCCTTTTTCGATTTTTGCGATAACTTATGACTCATTGTAAATTAGTCGAGGGTTTAGTTCATTTTACGTGTACAGGGTGCTTCATAAACTAGTGTCCATATTTCATTTTGAAAAATAAGTAAAAATGTTAACATAGTCCTAGTTAGTTCCTTAATTTTTGAAATTATGAATGATTAAAAGATGTTGGCACTTTCAATCTGATGCCTCGACATAGGTCACAGTTTTGAATTTATCTGATAGTTTCAAATCCGTTTTGTATTCTTTCTCGTAGATCTTAAGCATCGTGTTCACTTATGTTGTATACACAACAAATTTGGAATTAGAACATGATAATCATATATGTTCACCTTGTTTTGTACACTAATTTGTAAATGTAGTCTTCAAAAGGGTATATCATCATGCACGAACAACAATTTTTTCCTGATATTCCAAAGTATGATCGTCTTGTAAAAATCCTAGATAAGCTGATCAAATTAGTCGATTTGGAACAAGGTATAGGCCTAAAAGATACATTAACAACAAACATATCGTTGCATATTGTTTGTTAAAATTAAATAAGGTCAAGGTACACATCAACAATAACAATAATGTGTGAAAATTTCCAATGTTTTCTTCAATCACTTATATGTATCTCCAAAATTAAGAAATATATAGGACACATATTTATAGGACCATTTTTACATATTTCAGTGGATGGATTCATCTCTTAAAGAATGATATGTGTTCGTGAATCACTTTGTTCATTTTGTATATTTGTATAATAAGGTTGTCAAGTTATTTCTGAGTAACTCTGTATTTCATCTTGAAGGTTGTCCCATTTTCTTCCAGACAACTGTCACTTTATTAAAATATGATCTTATTTCTTCTTACAGTATCTGAACATTTGTATAACAATAATTTCATAAATCATATGCATATGAATTAAATAAGGACATGTCTATCGATGCATAACTATAAGTAGCTTCAATTGTATTATTAGATACGTTGAATAACATTTGTGAAGTCAATTGTATAACGAATAATTGTGTAAAATTTTTAGAATAAGTTAAAACCTAGATTATATGACAGAAATATTGAAAAACTTGAAATGGAAGATACAAGAGTCGTAAAGGTTTCTATTTAATTCTATTTAATTCTATTTGCGAGTTCCAAATAATTCTATCTGGTATTTCTAGAACTCTGTTCTCAGGAAGATGAAAGCTCGAAGTATCAACGTCCTGACTGCAACACGATTTTTTCCAATTGTACTATCCTTCTACGATTCCTGCTCGACCTGTCCAGGATGATGTCCTCATATGCAAATGCTGGAGCACTGCTCTATCAGATTCTTCAGACAATGCGAGCACTGCATTGACCCATCAGACAAATCCTAAAAATTCTGTGATGTCTCGTGTTACCCCTGATCATGTCCTGTTGCTCGTCTAGGCTCAAGTCCAGATAGAACAAGGTATCATCGATAATTGAAATCCGTTAGATCCAGTGTCAATTGTCGTCCACGTGATGGCCAGCCTCTCGATCCTAAGAGTAAGATTACGGTACATCTATTGCTGTAGAGCAGGAGAGGTCAAACGTTTAAGCAGTAATTAAATCTTCTTTCCCTGGTAGCAGGGTGAGGTACTTGTACAGAATAGGGCACGCTTCACCGGTTTCAATGACGTTAAAGTATATTGTTAAGGTCAACGTTCTAAACAGTTTCACCAAGACGTATACATTATCTAAATCTCAGATATAGAGACACCAGTATTTTTGATACTGCTGTTTAAGGTAAATTAATGGTAGGTTTAGGGTAAGTTTGAGATAGAGCTGAGCAAATAGACAAGAAAATAATTGTAATTTATATTAAACTTTGTAATATATCTAGCTCTACCCGACATCAAATTTGTCTCAAACCTTATAAATATAGTTTCAGAAATACTTACACAAATGCGTTTGAAATTAAAGTCACACGATGCTTATATACATTTCTAAGATTACTCAGAATATTGACTTTGGCAAGATATTTTAAAGTGATAAGATTTACCTAAACTTGACCCAAAATTATGCCAAACCTTATGAGAAGGGCACTATAAAGTAGGACAATATGAAAAATATTTATATAGACATCTCTGAAACTAATAATAAAACTACTATGAAATTATTCAGAACGTTGGCCTGAAGATGACTGCGATCAACGAGATGAGTCCTCCACAATCACCTAAAATGAAACAAGACATCCCAAGCAACCAAATCTAGGGTCCTCAGAAGCAAGAAATATTCTTACCCACGTTGCAAGCTTTATGAAGATCACAATCCTAAATACACGGAAGGTCCTTTACCGTGGAAGATCAAAGCACACAAAGAAACAAACACACGAGTCATCGCATGAAGAACAACGAGGAAACAGGACGAATCAGAATCGCGGAGTGTCTCACTGGCCGACGTTGAAGTCTCCGAGAAGAAGAACGAGGAAACAGGACGAATCAGAATCGCGGAGTGTCTCACTGGCCGACGTTGAAGTCTCCGAGTGGCGTTTTGACATTCCTCCTGACTAGACACCAGTCGTCTTCGACTTGCCTGTCATTGACCACGACTCTGTATCGCGCAGATAGCACTTCATATAATCGTCGATCCAGTGCTGTAAAACTTATATTACGGGCTCGGCTAATTTCCTGGAGAGCGAATCGCATCCTGCATACGGCCCAACTCCTCGACTAAGTAACAACTTTCCCAGTCTTTCTAATGACCATTTCGTATACCTCGTTCTCAACGTTCACGATTTACAGCCGATATATCCACCATGCGGGATATCTTCAGAAATAAAACACGATGACATTCCACGCAACGATTCTCCAAGACTCTGGTCCACTTTCCCAAGTTTCAGCTACGTATACAAGTCATCTCGAGTCATCCGTACATGCGACTCAGGGAAACAGGAAATCGGAGACGTTAGCTGGCTAATTATCCTAGGTCATAAAGGTGCGAGTGATCAGCGAACTGGTTATCTCACAGCAAACGATGTCACACACCCGATGGATTTATTCGTCTGTTTGTCTACGTTACAGGATACGCAAAAAGCACGCGGAGTAAAGAAGTCTTCAGAGATAACGAAAACGTTAGATAAAAAGCAGGGTACGATTCGAGGGGGCTGTACTGTTATCCTCGTCAGCGATTAATTTGCATTTCTTAACATGGTCGCAATTAAAACGCAAGTCGAATGGAAATAATGACCGACAGCTAATATTAGCTAGCAATAAGACAGACTTATCGATACGGAAATTTACATTTCACTGCAGGATATACGGTTTAACTTCGATGGAAATAATCGGGCTTCGAATAAGCATCGAATGGAAATGTCATCGAGAGAAATTTTTAATATTACGTATTAATTCGATGACGTTTACTTTGTTATTATTTATCCTTTTTATGAGCTGAGTTTTGAGTGGTCGGTTTCATATCGATGTACGTGTGTTAGAAAATAATATATTCCAATTCCGAAGAGATATATGATGCGTCTGTTAAAGTTTATTAGAAAGTTTACAAATTTTTTGAATGTCAATGTGATGCACCAAGCTTGGAAAATTTAAAGTTAACGAATAAATAAAGGATATAACGAAATAAGTAAATGAGAAGTGTGCTATTTAATAGGTAAATGAGTATACATGTAAAGGAAATTGTAACTAAAGTGTGATTTCACTATGATATTCTCGTATCTCAATTCTGTCATCCTCAACTGCTTTCTCTCACACGTTTACATATATTTATACCCATATTTTCTTTTCATATTACTCCAGCAATTTTACTCCATGCAGTCACATTTTTATTTTTATTTAAACAATTTTAATATCTCTTAAGTTTATTTTGTAGTCATTTATAAGACATGTCCAGTTATATTTCTGTATAGATAGCTATATATTCCTCTGCAAGTAATTATTTCAGATAATTGTTATCAGTACAAGTATTCTTTCACACACCTCTAGGAATATAAGCTTTTCAATTTTCATGTACCTCCTGAAAACGTGTACATATTCGGTATGTCCCTTGTACAAATTGTTGAAACAGTAGTTGCATTAATAAAATAATGATAAATTAGTGAAATAAATTTTTATTCACAAATTATATGGTATATTTTCGATAATTCCATATTCTAATATGGATATTCCAAATTTCTATTTTGGGTCAAATATTTTTCAACTACACATCTATCATTTGGACGAAACCTTCATGCAGTTTACAAAAATAATATTATTTTTCCCTTTTTAAATAATAGTACAGTCGTACATATTGACATGAAATATATGATATACGATACTTTATGAATTATATACATGTTTCTTTCAAGGATCATGAGTATTCTTCTGCTTTTTCTTCAAACACAAAACACATTCAAATAACAGAATTAAAACTAATAAATTTGATGCGAATCAAATACATCATTCTTTTAACTGACTGTAATAAAAGAAATTCCTATCCATCGTCAGAAGCTAATCCAAAAATACATTTAATTCAACGATTTTAAAATGGTTGATTTGGTTGATATAACTCAACCATTTAACTCAGCCATTTTGAAAAAATCAATTTACTATTGATTTTTTATGATTTAAGTGAGGAAAAATGAAAGAAAATTAATATTTCAACTTTAAAGTACTGCCATTTTTTAAATCTGGAAATATTTTATGCTTTTAAGTTCCGACCATAACCTTATCCATATTAAACAGAATGCTTCATAATCTGTTTGTTTTGAATAAGCAAAAGAGTCACAATCATTTCAACATGCCACGCATGTTTTTTAAATCACCTTGTACATATCTATCAATAACTTTTATAACTGTCATTATTTTTTAATAAAAAAAATTTAGTATACTCTGAAAATATGTATCAATAGATGACAAAAAGAACTGCATTAAAAACTCTAACCGTTTCTTCAGAAAAAATCACCGAAGAAATGCTTCTTTTCTTACTTTTAGACCAAAAGATTTCCTTAATAATAATAATTAATAATAATTAATAATAATATTAAAATCCAAATATTTTGTTCTAATATTCCATATATCGTTATAATATATTCGATATAACATAGACTATAATATAAAGACAAGTCAATCAGCACGAACCAACAAACTGAACGAGTCTTTTAAACTACGCGCCTTAATACCTATAACGTCACTAGCAAAACACAGTATCCGTCACGTTTTCTATCGAACGTTCGCAATGTATATAAGTGGAGGAACGGTGAAGGAATATCGGTAAGCAGAATCGTAGGAAAGCTTTGGAAATATCGCCTGGAGCCGGCGATATCGTAGGGTGGCACGGATATTCAAATGTCAATGGGGATCAGCGAGCTGACACATTTTAACGGGCGAAAATATTATTCGAATCCTCGCGTCCACCGCGCCGTGGCGGGACAGACAGACGGACAGAGAGCTCCGGACAAGGGGCGAAGTCAGTGGCTGACGGCGCGGTGGGTGGGAGGGGTGGGGGAAGCGCGGCGCCAAGGGAGGGGAGAGATCGGGGCCAGTGTCGCGTGAGAGGCAACGCAGGGTGGTGCTTGCGATCGTTGCCGTTTACAACGCGGGATACGCGTATATCTCTTTATACCGGCGAAGCTTAACGATTCAATAACCGATCGAAATCGGACCTGCTGATGCAGAAATACGTCGACCTCCTAGTTTGCATCCAAAGTGTTTTCCTTCGCGCTTCTCCGCCTTTATCCCCGTATCCGTCTTCAACCATCGGATTTAACTGTCCCGCGACGATCCGATTCCCTTTGTCCCAATACGCGTCGAGCCTTCGTTTATGAAAACTTCCCCCGCGCGAGACATTATCGCGGCGTTGACGCGATGCAGCTTCCATCACCGCGAATTTTGCCAAAATTGAAAGGTGGGATTTTGGTCTTACAAAAGGGTTTAGATTTAGATACGTGTCGGTTTTTGCGGATGTTTGAATTAATATTGAAGTTATCGAGGTGGTCGAAACGACGAGTTTCGGGTTATTTGGTTTCGTAATTATTGAAAATACATTTAGATTCTTTTTTTTTCTAAATTAAGATTGATTTTTACTTATTGAATTTCACTTTGGCTAAAATAATAAATCACCCTATGATTTTTAATATTTCTTGAGTAACTTCAAAGTAATATATTTCGAAAAAAAAAGAATCATATGATTATAAATTAAATTTGATATTATAGAAAAAGATTAATAATGCAGTTGATAGAAGTATTGGAAAAAATTACTATTTTTAAAATATTTTCGTACATATAGCAAAAATTCTCGAAAATAGAACCTTGTTGATACTTTTTGTACTTGTACTATAATTTTGTCGCAAATATTTTATATTGGTACATATGTAACATGAACATATATTGTACTAGTTTCAAGAAATACTGTTTGTATTGTATTTTATTAATACACAATTTCATAATAATATGTAATATTATTACATACAGGGTGGCTCACAAAACTTTCACGTTTCAAGTAACTAAGTACTGCACACTCTAGGAGTTACTTGAAGTGTGTAAGTCGTATGAACCATGTATAATAATACTATTATATACCATATATATAGTAACTCCTAAAGTGTGCAGTACTTAATTATTTGAAGCGTGCGAGTTTTATGAGCCACCATGTATGTAATAATTTTACATATTATTATGAAACTGCGTATTAATAAAATACTATACAAACAGTATTTCGTGAAACTAGTACAATATATGTTCGTGTTACATATGCACCCTTATAATGCATCTCTTCTTTAATAATATATAAAAAAATTGCCCACGATATACAGCTTCTTCATTAATCATGTATATATAGTTAATGTCAATGTATAACAAATTAATAAATAACAACCCCTTTCATTTCAATAATATTTTGATTCGTTATATCAAAATATCAGAAATTCCAGAAAAATTTTTGCTCCAAAGGGAAAGAAATTATGAATGCATGTAAATTTATTTATCATTAGCCATACACTCTTTTTCATATCCATAAGTAAAAATAAAATCAAACAACAAATTGAATAGATTTTTAAAATTTTCATAATGGAATGAAAAGATTGAAATGTCATTATTATTATTACAGTGGAGAGCAAAGGGTTAACACCTTAATATGATTATTATATCATTGTCACAGAGAAATGCAATGGTGATATTATTAATAACAAAAATTAAGTAAAAATAAAAATTAATAATAAAATAAGTTAAAAATTTAAATTAAAAAGGGAAAAAACTTGATTTTTCAGTGATGCCGATTTAGTTTATAATTAGTACGTGGAAAGAGTAAGATTTAAGCATAAACTAAAGCGTTTATTTAAAGAATTTACTCACATTGCATCAACAATCTAAGTACGGTCAAAAGTGTATGCTTTGAAACGTAGAATATAAATCTGCTCGGAAATTTCATTCGAACTTGTAATAATATTTATGGTTAGTCAAAAAGATCACTACACACCGTACACACCATATCAGAATTTTTTTTTCGTCGAACAATTTTAGCAGAGAAAATGGTAAATAAATAATATTTATTCCATTTTATTTAGAAATGGAATATTTGCCATCAATCCAAAATAATAACAATTTACATTCACCATTTAACGTTTAAATTCGAAACGGAAGAAGGAAAATTGATATTTTTCAATCTATGGTCAGTCTTCCTGTTGTTTTAATAATTTTTCACATTTTTGACTCTCTTTTTTAAACTTGATTGAACAATTTGGACTTTACGCTTCAAATTTTATTTATTCTTAACGGTCCCTTTAATTCTCTTTTTATACTATATATTTTATTCTCATACATGCGCTAAGTGACATAATAAGTGAGCATCCCTTAACGCTAAAATTACCAAAGAATTAAAATAATTTGTTTTAGACATTCTACTCTTGCAATTTCCGAAAACATATAACTGCTTTCGACAAAATTGATCTTGATTTTTATTTTTACGAAAACACAATTGTATATAATTATTTATATTCACTATTGCAATTATTATCATTTTGGTATAACATATATAGTTACTCATTATAGGTTGATGGTTCTAATGTTAACCTTCTTCCAATGTTATACAATGGTAAATAAAAGAAGGTTCAAAGTTGGTATTTATACGTATGATACACAATATAAAAGTTATTCGTTAGTATAATTTAATAATAATTGTAGAATAATAATACAGGTATTAATAAAACGATTATTCATAATAAAAGCACAGTGGCAAACAAAAGTAAGTTTAAAGTTAGTATTTCTACGTATGCTACACAGAGTATCTGTAATTTTTATACTAATTATAGTATAGTAAACGTAGTATAATAATAAAGGTATTAATAAAATTACTATTAAATATAAAAGCACAGTGGCAAACAAACGTAAATTTAAAGTTAGTATTATAATAAATGTAGTATAATAATAAAGGTATTAATAAAATTACTATTAAAAATAAAATCACAGTGGCAAACAAACGTAAGTTTAAAGCACAGAGTATCCACTAATAACTTTTATACTAATTACAGTACAATAAATATAGTATAATAATAGATGCAATTATATTATAACACGTGTTAAAATATACAATAAATATATTTTTACATTATATTAATTAAACGAAATTCGAGAAATTTATTGCGATTATAAGGTATAATTCCCCCTTATAAAATTATGGTCTTCCTTCGAATGGCCTAACATCTAAGCTTTCTTTTACTCGCCACTGTACACTCCAAGTCGTTAACTGGTTGAAAGATAAACGATCCTCGAAGATTTAATTTCGTCGCACTACGACCTAAATTCTCTTCCAAAATATCAAGGTAAACATTTTCATCCATAATCTCTCCGATAAATTTTAAATATCCCACCCCGTTGCACTCGCACACCCCGGAATCGCGAGACTGCCACCCTCATGCTCAAACCATGCACATAAATTTTTATACTTCATTCCTGTACTCGCTTTTCTTCGTGCTTTAGCCTCTCTCCTCGAATTAAAAATGTCAAGCTTATGGTCGTCGAACATAATCGAATTCTGGAAATCTATAAGAATCTCTTGTCCTCGGGGACACGTGATTTTGAAAATTTGCGAGGAATTTTTCGAATGGAAAATTTTGTACCATAACAGACAATATGGTCTTCTGAATAGTGAATATGGTCTATAGTTAGTATAAGTATTTTTACAGTATTTTTATATTATAGCAGATATTATATCAGTTTGTTATTCACGTTGTGGACAGTTTGAGAAGCCAGATTTATTATATTATAATAAATTTTCATCATTTTTGATAATATTTGTTATGTAATAATTGTTTGTAAAATAGGAAATTTATGAGGAATTTATTTTCATGCCTGTTTCGCGTCTTCGATTATGAATATAGCGTTTCATAAGGGATACGATGTACAGAAAAATAAATTTTTCCATCGTTTCACATTTAAAGCTAACAATAAGTAAATATTATTCTTCCAAAGTAACGGAAATATTATTTATTCGCTACAATCATTCACTCCACTCATCGATTAATACATAGCATCATGTACAGTTCCATGGAACGGAAAATAAAGCACAAACATTCAACGTGCGAATGCTTTTAATTGCCAAATACCGACTGTTCCAGGAGCTTAAATATCTGCTTCCCGTTGTATCCACAAGTTTCGCATATCTATCGATACCCGAAATGTGATAATAATCGTATACTTATGAAATTACACGAAATTAATTGCCAAATGGCAGTACTATCCGAAGAGAAGCTAAGAAAATCAGTTGATAGGATGTATTTTCACTTCGTATATTCATAAATAAAATATAGTTCCTTCAAAATATGATAATAATTGCGTATCTACAAATTACATCAAGGAAACTGGTAATACTAAATTGGCAATACTAAAGAAAGTACCTAAAAAAATCAGTAGAGATCATTAAATGACACAAAGTCAAGTAATGTTTCATAATACTCTCATAAAAAGGCTAAGAAAATCGAATTAAATTTACAAAATGACAAAACCTCGAGTAAGGATTGATAATACCACAAAAAGAAAAATTGAGAAAATCGGTCGAGCTTAAAAAACGACACAAAGTACGGTAATATTTTGTAATACTACAATAAAAAGGCTAAGAAAATCGAATTAATTTTACAAAATGGTAAAACGTCGAGCAAGGATTGATAATACCACAAGAAGAAAAATTAAGAAAATCGGTCGAGCTTAGAAAATGACATAAAATGCAGTAACGATTGATAATATTATAAGTAAGATCGAGAAAATCGACAATGAGTTCATTAAATGACATGAAGTTAAGAAACATTTAATAACACTGCCATAAAAAGACTAAGAAAATCGATTGATTTCATAAAATAACATACAATTAAGTATTATTTCATAATAATACGAAAAAAAGGCAAAGGAAACCGGTCAATTTTACAAAATGACAGAAACTCACGTAAGGATTAATAATACAACAAGAAGGAAACCTAAGAAAATCGGTCCAGCTTATAAAATAACACAAAGTAAAGGGGCATTCTGTAATACTGCGATACAAAGACTGAGAAAATCGGTTGAGCTCATAAAATGACATAATTCACGTAACATTTCATAATACTGTAATTTTATAATCTTATAACTTTAAAAATTTTATAAATTTATAACATTCTATTAGGTTGGCAACTAAGTGATTGCGGATTTTAAATACGAAGGAAAATACAAAATTTTTTAGCGAATCTCAGATTTTGGTGTCGTCTGGGCTGGTTCATCTTGCATCACCCACGATCTTTTCCGATTAACGTTGTTATAAACTATCCACTTTTCGTCGCCAGTTATCAGTCGTTTCAGAAATCGATCAATTTCGTTGCGTTTCAGAAGCGAATCGCAGATGCTAATGCGTTGCGTCAAATGAATTTCCTTAAGCTGATCGAGTTTCTTGACATAGCCAAGCTGTTTTAATTTTTTTTTAATGCATGTATGCGATACATTGAGCTTCTCTGCAATCTCACGTGTTGCGCTATGACGATCTGAATCGATAATGGCCTTGATATGGGTCTCATCAACTTCAACTGGACGGCCAGATTGTTGCGCATTTTTCAGTGAAAAATCACCAGAATGAAATTTGGCAAACCAATTTTGACACTGTCTTTCTTTCAAGGCTTCATTCCCATTTACGGCACATAACTTCTTGCGTGCTTGCGACGCGTTCTTGCCTTTTCGGAAATAAAACGATAAAATATGTCCGAAATGCGCGTCTTGTTCTTCCATTTTTAAATTGGGATAAAAACGAAACTAAATAACTAATCGATACAATTTTTCAACTAAATTAAAGGCGGAAGTCCAAACAGCAAGAAAACAATATAAGTTAGGTGCCTTGAACACGTTGACAAAACAAAAGAACGTGTAAAAGCCGTCTATTGATAAAATCCGCAATCACTTAGTTGCCAACCCAATATAATACGGTCTTAACACATTGTTGACCGGCAACGAGTTAACTCGTCTTCTCCAGTCCAAACGTTGTTAACCGATGTCAACAAAGTGTTAAAAAGGCTAAGAAAATCGGCTAAACTTACAAAATGACACAAAGTAAAGAGGCATTTTATAATACCGGCCTTTATAAAGGCTAAGAAAATCGGTTAAGCTCGCAAGATGACGCAAAATCAAGTAAAGATTGATAGCACTGCGAGAAGAAAAGCAAAGAAAATCGGTTGATCGGATGAGTGCTCGAAGAGCGACACGTTACAGCTTCCGGTGGGTGGCGAGAGGGTACAAAGAGGATATGACGGGCGATATAGGGAACGCAAAGGACTTTTAAAGCTCTAAAGAAGTTCCATCGAGGTAGACGTCGAAGGAGGACGTCCTTGGAGTTTCTACGGCCGACGCGACGCTTCGAGAAAATTAAATGATTATGGGTAAACGATATCAAAGGGGAGACGAGGAGTGTGGAAAAGAGGGTACGTGTATTTCAATTCTTCAGCCTGACGGGGCCGCGAGATTGCGTATTTTTAGCAGAAAGAGGAACGATCCAGCGATCCACCGGCACTACCCTCTTGCCTTCGCGCCCTCGAGCGGATTTCGCCTTCCGTTTCGTTTCACGCCGCAACGATTCGCCGGAACGACGTCTTGAGCTTAACCATTCCGCTCGACGCTCCGGAACACATTTTTCCTTCATCTTTTCTTACACTTTCCTGACCCCGAGACCCGCCTTCCGCGCCACCGTTTTCACCGATAAACTACGAAATTTTTGGCTAATGAACGTATTTCGTAACTTCAACACGATGCGTTCGACAATTTCTTGTTTCTTCCATCAACGAGAAATCTAACAGAAATCTCTATCTTACCTAATTTTGAAAAATCTTGAGAAGTTGGTGAATGGAAAAGTTTGCAAACTTATGGAGAATTGGAGAATGAAAAAGCTTGGGAAATTTGTGGAGAATTGATGAATGAAAAACTCTAGAAAATTTGTGAAGAATTGGCGAAAGAAAACGTTTGGGAAATTTGTGGAGAAGTGAATGAAAAAATTTGGAAAAGTTGTAAAGAATTGGCGAATGAAAAAGTCTGGAAAATTTGTGGAGAATAGGTGAATGAGAAAATTTGGAAAAGTTGTGAAGCATTGATGAATGAAAAAATTTAGAAAATTTGGAAAATTTGTGAAGAATTAGTGAATGAAAAAATTTGAAAAATTTGTGTAGGATAGGAAAATGCAAAAGTTTGGGAAATTTGTGGACAATAGGAGAATGAAAAAGTTGGTAAAATTGTGAAAAATTGGTTAATGAAAAAATGAAAAAAATTTGTTTAAGATATGTGAATGAAAAAATTTGAAAAATTTGTGAAGAATTGGTGAATAAAAAAATTTGAAAAATTCTGAAAATTTGGGAAGAATTTGTGAATGAAAAAATTTGAAAAATTTGTGTAGGATAGGAAAATGGAAAAGTTTGGGAAATTTGTGGACAATAGGCGAATGAAAAAATTGGTAAAATTGTGAAATATTGATGAATGAAAAAATTTGAAAAATTTGTGTAGGATATGTGAATGAAAAAGTTTGGGAAATTTATGGAGAATAGATAAATGAAAACATTTGGAAAAATTTGGAAACTCGTGAAGAATTAGTAAATGAATAAGTTTGGAAAATTTGTGGAGAATAGTTGAATGAAAAAATTTGAAGAAGTTGTGACGAATTGGTGAATGAAAAAATTCGGAAAATTTGTGAAGAATTAGCGAATGAAAGATTGTGGAAAATTTGGAAACTTTGTGAAAAATTAGTGAATGAAAAAATTTTAAAAATTTGTGTAGGATAGGTAAATGGAAAAGTTCGGGAAATTTGTGGACAATAGGTGAATGAAAAAATTGGTAAAATTGTGGAAAATTGGTGAATAAAAAAATTGGAAAATTTGGGAACAACTAGTAAATAAAAAAATTTGGAAAATTTGTGTAGGATATGTGAATGAAAAAACTTGGGAAATTTGTGGCGAATTGATAAATGAAAAAATTTGGAAAAATTTGGAAACTCGTGAAGAATTGGTGAATGAAAAAGTGTATATTATATATTATATATTATATTTTAAAAATGTAATGGGTCATTTCTATTAAGTTTAATTAAACATAACGAGCGAAGAGCTCCGAACATGCGAGATACTGTTCTCACCAGCAGCACATTGGCGCCTAGTCCCTTCGTCGCGAAAGGGTTAAATTTAAATCACAGTAGCCAAAGAGACCATACACCTATTAACATTTTCTATTCTCCAATTTTGCAAAATTTCATTCAAATTGCATCTTCCCTGTAAAAGTATGAAATAATAGTTTTGGAATTTGAATCACTGCACCCAAAGAGAAACACGACGAAAGAAAAATGAAATTGTATTCTTAGGTCTTTGAGTGCGTGCAGAGGGACAAAAGTGACCACGTGCAAGGAGATTGTGCGAAAGGTCGTGGATGGCGTGTGCGAGAGGATCGAGTGGAAGGAATATTTATGACAATGCCAAGTGCAAGTCAAGGGCGAAAGTCTAGGAATGCGTTTGAACGTTTAGGATAGGTGGTCCATCGATGGTGAAGCTGCGAGTTGTGCGTGGGAAATGTCTGATTGAGAAAGAGAGCATGAACATGAAAGAAGACGGAGTGCAAAGTTTAACCCTCTAACTGCCACGCTGAAATCACGTTTCCATCGGGGGTCCACGGGAGTGCACCCATCATGTCAGAGGTGATTTAAGAGTTTTAGGGAAAAATAGTTATATAGTTCAACATCTACGATATTTTATTTATTTATGGTTACATGTTTATCGTCCATCGAGCAGATTCACTCACACGATTGATATACAGGTAGCCCTCCTATAACACGGTAGATAGGTTCCTAGAAAATGCCGTGTTGTGTGAAACCGCGTTGTATGAGACCCAGAGCCAGTACAAAAAGAGGGGTAACGTTCCGAAAACTTATTAAAAGCAAATTTTTTTTTAATTCTACATAAACAACTTAATTTTTATTAAAAATATAAATTTATGTACAACACAAAACAAAAATATTATTTTAATTTAACGCAACTTTGATTTAATAAATTTCTTCGTCGTCACTGCTCGATATAATCAACCGAGAACGTTTTTTCGGTGGAATGATATCGCCTTCGCTTTCAGAACTTTTTTCTTCATTTAAAGTTCTTGCATCTTCTTTCCTCTTCAAAAAATCTGTAATTTCACTTTGCTTGCTGGTTCTTGGCAGATCATTGTAAATTTCTCGGTATGGAGCTAAACAGTTTTGCAGCTCCCTTTTGAATTTTCGACTTCTTTCAGGGTTTGCATTAAAAAAAAATGACTCGAGATTTTCAACTAAGCTTAGGCCTTCTTGTAATTTTTTTAATGTTAAATTATTAACTGCACGATCTTCATCAGTGCCAGTGTCCTCGGAATCGATTTGATTTACAGCTTCAGATGCCATTTCCATTAAATCCGCTTCGTCAACTTCTTCCTTCACTGATAAATCTTGAACGTCCTCAATAGCCATATCCACAAAACCTGCACCTCTAATTGATTTAGCAAATTCTAATATGCCACCAATTTCATTTTCTGACGATTCACGCACGTTTTCTATTTCAACTGAAGAGGACCATATCTTCTTGCAACACGTGTTATAGGATGCCGTGTTATAGAAGGGTTCCCACAATTTATGAATCGTGTTATAGCAAAACCTGTAATTGTTTTTTAATTAAACTTTGCCTTAAAAAGGCAAATGGATTCCTTTACCTGTCAATTTGACAGGTGTCCTTAGAAGTAGGTATACAGATAGCATCCGTAAACCTAGTGTTAAATAAATAAATTACTCTGATATGTGTACTTTCTTTTTCTTTTTTTAAATAGATTTACATCACTTTCAAAATAAACAGTCCATTTAATAATCAGCAATTTTGTGCAAATGTTTATGTGTCTTCCTTAACCTTCGCCTTCTACTATCATTCTAAATATTCTTGCTCCTACACACGCATGAAACCAACCCTCGCAAACATAACCTAACTCGCCACCCTCAGACACCACGCACCGTGTTCGATTACTACCCTCGATGACCAAGGATGACCGAGACGAAACGCGTAAAGTCGGAAAGTAAAAGTAACGAATGTGCACGTATCGAGGGTATAGCGTTTAGTCGGATCCAGTTATGCGTAACAGTATTTCGATGTGCATGAATATTTTCGGCCGAGCGAATCGTATAATGTCACTGCGGCTGGACCGCATCCGGATTACGAATTAATTGCCGCGCGATGAAATCAAAACATCCACCTCCGCTTATAATTAATGTTATTCCGTCGTGTAAAGGGCGGTTCACCGCAGGTAAATCGTGCAACTGAACGTGCAAGTAAATTCGTGTGATCTATGATCGTTTGGACGAACACGAGGATACCGGTTAGCATCGCGCTGCACTCGACTATACCCCGTGCGGGACGAGGACGGGAGAAAGACGATTAGTAGAATAGCTTCTCGAAGGGCGATCAATTGGATAACCGGATTAGTTTAACCTGTTTTGCGGTTTCCGCCGGACCCCTCCTTTTCCTACCCTTCGATTTACCTCGAAATCGAACGCACTAACGTCTTCCTTAAAGTTGCAGTTTCTTCCCTCTTAAGCGTCGCGGCTTAGCGTCTGATCCCTATGCGGGTTTATTGTTAGTCTGGGATCGTAGAATTTTTGTAAGGTTAGAAATTTCGGCGAATTTCTTTTCTCGTGTAACAAAGAATCGAAAATTCTGGACGTTTTGGGCTCTTATAATATTTTTTTTTAATTTGCATTAGTAAAATTTTTGCAAAATTCTAATTTCGGCGAACTCTTCTTATGCCATGGAAATCGAAAATTTTCGTGTCTTTTTTTTGGGCTCTTATATTTTTTTTAATTTCCATTAGCAAAATTTTTATATGATTCTATTTCGGCGAATCTTTTTTTTTTATACCAAGGAAATGGAAAATCGTGATATCTTGGGCTCCTATAATATTTTCTTTTAATTTGCATTAGTAAAATTTTTGCAAGATTCTAATTTCGGCGAACTCTTCTTATGACATGGAAATCGAAAATTTTCGTGTCTTTTTTTTGGGCTCTTATATTTTTTTTAATTTCCATTAGCAAAATTTTTATATGATTCTAATTTCGGCGAATCTTTTCTTTTTATACCAAGGAAATGGAAAATCGTGATATCTTGGGCTCCTATAATATTTTCTTTTAATTTGCATTAGTAAAATTTTTGCAAGATTCTAATTTCGGCGAACTCTTTTCATGCCATGGAAGTCGAAAATTTTCGTGCCTTTTTTTGGGGGGGCTTTTATATTTTTTTTAATTCGCATTAGCAAAATTTTTGTATGATTCTAATTTCGGCGAATTTTTTTTTATACCAAGGAAATGGGAAATCGCGATATCATGGGCTCCTATAATATTTTCTTTTAATTTGCATTAGTAAAATTTTTGCAAGATTCTAATTTCGGCGAACTTTTTTCATGCCATGGAAGTCGAAAATTTTCGTGGCCTTTTTTTGGGCTCTTATATTTTTTTTAATTTCCATTAGCAAAATTTTTATATGATTCTAATTTCGGCGAATCTTTTCTTTTTATACCAAGGAAATGGGAAATCGCGATATCATGGGCTCCTATAATATTTTCTTTTAATTTGCATTAGTAAAATTTTTGCAAGATTCTAATTTCGGCGAACTTTTTTCATGCCATGGAAGTCGAAAATTTTCGTGGCCTTTTTTTGGGCTCTTATATTTTTTTTTAAATTTGAATTAGCAAAATTTTTTTATGATTCTAATTTCGGCGAATTTTTTTTTATACCAAGGAAATGGGAAATCGTGATAGCTTGGGTTCCTATAATATTCTTTTTTAATTTGCCTTAGTAAAAGCAATTTAAATTTTTGTAAAATGCTAATTTCGACGAATTTTCTTTTTTCCAAGGAAATGGAAAATCGTGATATCTGGGACTCTTGTAATATTTTTCTTTAATTCGCATTAGTGAAATTTTTGTAAGATTCTAATTTCGGCGAATTTTTTTTATATCATAGAAATGGAAAATTTTCGTGTCTTGGGCTCCTATATGTTTTTTAATTAGCATTAATAAAATTTTGGTACGATTCTAATTTCGGCGAATCTTTTTGTATACCAAAGAAACGAAAAATAATGAAATCTTAGGTTCTTATAATATTCTTTTTAATTTCCAGTAATAAAATTTTTGTAAAATAGTAATTTTGTCGAATTTTTTTGTATACTAAGAAAATGAAAAATCGTAACGTCATAAACTCTTATAATACTGACTTTTAATTTACATTAAACAAATTCTTGTAAAATTCCAATTTTGGCAAATTTTCTTTTCCTTATATAAAATAAACGCAAAATCGGCATATCTTAAGGATTGAACTTGAATAAAAATAAAAGTATTCGTATAAATGATATAAAATTTTTAAAAGCCTGAAAATTAGGTGTATTTCATAATTTCTGTGCATGCAAAGTAACATTTAGTAAAGTTTAAAATTTCGATTCATAACGCATACTTCAATGATATATTTCATTATTCGAATAATAGGAAAAGTAGAATAATAAGTTTCACTTTATAACACAATAAAAATTGACCAATCGCAGACTGAATAATATTTTAAGTGCAATATTAAATCATCCTACGAGTAATTCGATTGCCATAAAAATTAAGCTTAAGGTAATAAAATTCATAATAAGAGAAACATATAGAAAACTAAGAAAACTGAACGACTGATAAATTATCGACAAATTTCAACTATTTTCAATCCTTCACTCCTAAATAAAATTTCCCTACCTTTTAAACATTCTATGTACACATATACCACATATCATATATTATTCCAAACATAATTTTTTAATTTGTTCCTAGTCGAAAGTCGACAATATCGAAAGAACTATATTAATAAAATTACACGTTACATATCCATGAAAAATTATGAAAATTACGTATACCTAATTGGTGTTCAGAAAACTTCCAACCAAAAATTACATCTAAATATTATCCAAATAAAATTATATACACCCTTTAACGCGTATGTGTAATATCGCTGTTACTATCGAGCCAGGTATAGTACTTTGAGTACCCAGGTACTCGACAATCAGCTCCAGGATACAGAATTATCTAGTCGGATAGCAATAAAATTGAAATAAAACTCAATTCGATAGACCAAGTCGAATGCTCGTAATAACCGAGACTCGTCGAGGAATAATAACTTCTATCGATTACTAAACTATATTTCTGAATCATGACGTTTCACCACTAGCTTACCTTTATTCAATTTCACAGCTACAATATCGGTATTTACATCTTGCTGTCTAATATCTCAGTGGAGCTACGTGAAGTTTTTATTCCATTTAAATACAACGTGCAGACGTATCCGTAGTTTCATTACTGAATTAAAGGTTTCCATCTCGATTAGGGTTGCCTAATAAATACCCGAGGACTCGCCTACTATAACGTTATTAACTCGTCCTATCGAAATGATAAGTGCACTTTCTTACGAGCTTCGATCCTTTCCGAGATAAATGGTATTGCACCTTCTAGAGTGCTTCGAGAAGTATCGTACTCTTTAAGATTATTAGAATATACAGGGTGTCCCGTGTGTAATGTAGAAACTCACAAGGAGAGTGCAAATCCTTGGGTCATAGATTTAATTGAAACTTTGTAGGTTTGTAGATTTCGTCATGCAATTCAAGAATATAATCATTATAGCCGCCACTACTCGATAGTTTTTCAGATATTTACTAGATATTAACACTTTGACTGCCACGGTGGTCATTGGTGACCAGAGCGCTCGAACTACTTAAACTACATTGAACAACATTGAATGAAAATTGACAATTAGCAGATTTTGAATATAACCGCTAATTAGAAGATACTTTGAAATAAAAAGTGCCTCATTGAACAATTAAAAATTTTTATTAGAACATCAAAAATATATTAGAATAAATCTTGCATCTAGCGGTGCACTCCCATTTCCCGAGGGAAACACGTGATTTCGGCGTGGCAGTCAAAGGGTTAATAAGATTGCTATAGAAAACTGTTTTCCTTGCATTGTATTCTTATTACTCTGTAACAAATATATACTAGCATAAGAAATCGTAAAAAGTAAATTTTTTTGATTAAGAAATTTGATTTACAATTGTTAATTTACAATGTTTTCATAGGCGAAAAATGAATACAAAATAAAAAATAGATTGAAGAAAAAGAAGCAACTAGGGACGGGAGTCTCTAGGAATCATCATAGGAATTTTCCGGTGTCGCTATTAAGTCGCAACGCCATTTGAAAATCGCAAGAAATAAATCAGTAGTTACCGAAGTAATAAAACTTTAATCGCAAATATCTGAAAAACTATCGAGTAGTGGCGGCTATAATGATATATATTTTTGAACTGCATGACGAAATCTACAAACCTATAAAGGTTCGATTAAATCGGTGACCCGAAGGACTTGTATTCTCCTTGTCAGTGACGCACATAGGTACCGGGTAATCGCTAAGGGATGAAACGAATAAAATATCTCACGAGTGTCCAGCAGTGTAAAGTGTGTGTGAGATAGAATGACGAATGACGAATGACGAGAAGGAGATAGAATGAGTGTATAAATATGTTGGAGAAAGAAATGTGTGCGAAACAGAGTTATAAATAACGCTGAAAGTTGAAAATTTTATTCCACATTATAAATGTAAAAATATTATTTTAATTAATGCGAAAGTAATAATATTATTGTATGTTATAACACTAAAATACTGAACTGTTTATTATTTTTATTTGCAGTAAGTATATTTTTTTATCGTGTGAGTAATAAATTAAGTTCAATTAGAAACAGAAAAGCAACAGAAAATTTTAGTTGATATAAGGAAAAATTCTGTAGAGAGTTGCTAATTTGTCTTTCAGTATTTTTAACTACAAAATACAAAAATATCGAATACTACAAGATGAATTGAAAGACTAAAAAATTGTGCGTCGAATTATTTTTCTTCAAATCACATGTTTGTGAGGTTTTTCACTGTGTCAACGTAAATGGGACACCCTGTATATTAGAATAAATTAATATAGAACATAAATGACGATAAATCGAGTGCATCACACTTGCAATAGTTTGCTTCAAATAATTGCTATTATTTCATGACAGGATTTTTAAAATTTATATTAATTACAACGAGTATTGCGTTCATAGAAGGTAATTGTCAAGATGGACTATATTTATAAATAATATATGGACTATAATTATAAATAATATATCGAATTTAATTTCGACACGTGACGAGTTTCTGTGACAAGGAAGCTTCAATGACTTCAATTTTGTGACATTTTTTTAAAATCCTGATTTACATAGTATGGAATTTTTATTTTGCAATATGATACATATTTGCATCACGTAAATAATTTATATTTATTAGAATAGAAAAAGATGCGTGAAAATAAATATCCTAGAATATACTTACTCATTACCAAAAAGCTATTAATAGAATTCCTTATACGATACTAATATAATTTAACCATTTAATTAATTTAATTCATGTAATATATAGCTTTCAATTTAATAATACTTTTCTAATATATTCCGTTTGTACATACTATTTTGCATAATATTTTATACAATATTCAATAACATTGTGTGAAATATTAAAATGGAGTATTTATATAATTTAACACTGAAAATAATGGTCAAATGATCGGTGAATGGAAAAGAGCCAGAAGCTTTAAATACTGGAATGATGGGAGTCATTGAGAAAATGATTCGACGAATATTGGAAGAAAAATTGCGAAGACGTGTGATTCAGGTGGAAACGTTGAACGCGGAATTTTTAATGAAAATTTGGGAACGATTGCAGTGATTTAGGCCAAGGTAGGTTTAGTGTTAACCAATGACAAATGTTTTTCGTCATTTTGGATTTATTTTTAATACCGGAGTGTCTAATGAAATGGACAGTAACGAGTTTATATATGACGATACGATTATAATAATCGGCTAAATAAATTCGATTATTCAGCAAATATGAAACAAACGCAAATTTCGAATACCAATATTCATAGAGCCTAATCAAACGTTTCAAAGCTTACCGGATCCTCAATTAAAGATTCACAAATGTAACGATAGGGATATATTAATCTGATTGAGTAGAATTGTGAGTGTTGGTTTTATGTGTGCGAGTGTGAGTGAGGTTGAACGAGTGAAATTCATTTGTCTATAATTGTGCAATATGCGATACGAATATAATGTGTTCGAGTGCTGTCTAGTGCGAACGATGTTTGAGAAAATGTTCAGAAGAACGTGCCAGAATGAAACAGTTGTCTCAGAAGTATCAAAGAGCGAACACGTAAATGTAATCGTTACTAAGAGTGAGCGAGAGAGAAGAAGCTTCTGGAAAGAGTGCGCCGATTTATTATTTCGAATAGTCTATTATTTAAATATTTTAACTTTAATATACTTTGCGTGTTACACGTTGAAAAGGTCTCAGATATTATTGTCCATTCTACTCACGATAATATCAAAGAAATAATAAAAGAAACGTGGATTTCAAATATTCGGGAGACCAAACACGGTATTCCTCTTTGACCATTCCTCGAAGAAACGAAAAGCACACATTTCGAAGATCGATACGTCCTTGATTAAAGATTCACGAGTGTAACGATAAAAATATATTAATCCAATTCGATCATCACCGAAATATGAAACAAACGAGTATTTCAAATAGCAATTACGTATTTATAGAATTTGATATACTACTCCTCTTTAACTATTCCTAAAGATAACAAAAAGTGAACATTTCGAAAAATTATCAGATTCTCGATAAAATATTCGCAAATATAACGACGAAGATATACTAATCCAATTCAGTAATAATTAAATCTTAAAATATACGTAAATTTCGAATAACGATGTTCACAGAGGCTAACACTCTATTCCATTATAATTATTTCTGAAAAGAAAAATGAAATAAAAAACAAACATTTCGAAAATTAATCAAACTCTTAATCAAAAATCCACAAATCTAACGATAGAAACATAGTGATTCAATCCAGTTATAAACAATGCTTGTAAGAATATTTGTTCGATATCTTTCAAGATATTCCAGGAAATTGGAATAAAACACCCACCCTGTATATATAACAGATATAAGTATATATAATTAGAACATAAAATTGTACATAATTGAACTTATTTCTATTTTATCTCGCAATAAATATATTTTAATCATTTGCACTCGAGAATGACTCTTAGTCACCATTTAATAAAATTTTGAAAATCGATATTAATTAATATTTTAAATTTAAGTTAACGTAACAGCGTGCGAAGTATTAAAATTTAATTCCACGTATCAAATATTGTACAATTTTTTATTCATTGTTCTACAAAATATCGTTGCTCTTATGGCAGAAAATTTTTAAGTGCAGAATTAAACCCAACATTTTTTTCACTTGTATGGATGTCTTACACATCAATTTGCATTCATTCGTCACGTTTACGACGATCCGCATTTGTTATACTCCGAAAATAAAACGTATACGATGGTTCAGAAACGATCAAAGCAAGAATCACTCTCAAGCTGTGTATTCCTTAGTTAGTACCTCTTTCGTAGGTTTACGCTTTTCGTTGAACAATATAATAAGTCTTATTATTCTGTAACTTTTTATCCATATAATACGAGCGAAGTTTCTAACGAGTATATTGCTGACCCTCTATCAGATTATTCGATGCATTCGGAAGATTCTGACATACGAGTCGAGGACAGTGATAGCGATTTGGGTCCAAGGAGAATATCAAGAGCTGTTCCATTACGATATTCGAGTGATTCCGATGATTCTAGTAATAGCGAAATGTCCACAGAATGACGAATGTGCAATCAAAATATAGTATTTTAAGAAAATGTATAAGTTTGAAATATTTTCTTTAGCTACTCGTTGTTCGGAAACAAGCGAACGAGGCCGGCGCTCAATGTGTTAAGACATGTACGTCATTTCGTGAAAAATCTGAAATTATTTAGTAAAATAACCGATATATTAGCACGTAACCTGAAAATTACATGGGCCCATAGAGGGTTAAACCTTGTTGGAAATAAGATACGTCTTAACTGTTTGCGTCCCAAGCAGCGCGATCGCGCTCTTCGGTCGAAGAGGCGCCCTCAACTTCGCTGAAGCACGCACGTCACATAGTACCAACAAACGCTATCGCGACGATTGGGATATTTCGAAATAAAATTAAACAAGAGCTATCGCACCGTTTGCACTTCTTCGCACTCGATTCAGGCAAGCGTTATCGCGCTGTTCGGGATTTTCGACCGTGTTCTTCCGAAAGCCTCTGGGACTCAAACGGTTAACGTATATACAAAAATCGATCTTTTAGGAGAAATAGATAGATCTTTAAGCTATGAAGGGACCGAAGAGGTACCGGGAACGCGTGAAGTGTTTATTTCACGTGTTAGATAAGAATTAGGGGATCAGGACGAGCTGCAATCGCATACTCTTTTTCTTCACTCTAGTTTTGACTTTGTATACGAATAGTCAGAATACATTTGATATACCTTCCTTAGGACAGAATAAAGATAATTATGAAATAAAATTAACCACTTGCGCTGGCAAGAAATTCACAGACGCGTGTGCCACAACGGCGCAGTGTTTCTGTAACAATTGCCTGATGACGTGTATACCACGTCGTTGGCGATTCTGTAACAAAAGCATTACGACGTGCGTAGCACGTCTTTCCAGCGCAAGTGGCTAAATAAAATTATTTCCTTTTACCACGTTGAACGCAGCGCCAATTTTGCTATACTTTCCGCTCAGGCGGCAGCTAGTGAGCACTTGAGCGCTCAAGTATACTAAAGAGTATGAGCAGAAGATTACTTTGTTTCACTTTGTCGTTTGGACTGTGAGAATGGTACAGCCAATGCACAAATATACAAATTATAAACAGAAGATAACGAGGTGGGGAATGCCAGAAAGGCAAAAAGGCGATCACCAAGAGACGATCAGTCAGGAAAAGCCACGGAAGTGTAAAGATTTACTTTAGCAGAGGGAATTAAATTTTTGCAATATATTAATTGTCATCGATAATTTAACCCTCGACAATGCCAGTCTTACGCACCGATGTCGACCAAACGAAAAGTTCGCTGTCAGTCCCTAGAATCCACACCGTTCAAACGAAAAGTCTACTGTCAGTCCCTAGGGACTGACGCCGCCTGAACGGAAAGTTCACTGTCAGCCCCTAGGGACTGACGTAGCACTCAACGTATTACCCATATTTCCACATCTTTTCCTTATTTTCCACCTAAAAACACTTGGTGCTACCAAATTTTTACTCTTCTGGAACGAAAATATTATCGAGAGCAAAGTTACGTGTCAATCTATATCCCTACTCGTCCTCGACTCTACATATCTTGCCAGTCACCCTGTATAAATGTCCCTCTATAATTCCACTCTACGTTATTCCTCTTTGACCACTGGCGGAAAAAAGGAAAAGGAAAAATTGGGAAGGTCGCGGGATCCTTAATCAAAGGTTCATAAATCACGGAACGTGGAGGAAGCGCGTGACGCGGAAAGCGGAATTCGCAAAGCCACGGAGTTTTAGCGGGAATCGCAGGGGTAAGGATGTGGGCAGGCGTATATAGTGGGTAGGTATATACAGGGTCTCGGATTTGATTTACATCTAGCCCCGTAATCGAGGAAAGATTAGACAGCAGCCAGCTGCCGGGTCAGCGCGTGGACGAGCCGCCTGGCGAGGGTATTTGTAACCGAGCCTTGTCGAAATGTTAATGCGTACCAATGCTCGCTAATCACCCTGACACTTCGGCTTAAGCTCCGATCGAGCCCCTGTCCTACTGTTTTTTGCCCCGTCATTCATAAGAGCCGCAGATTTACGCAACGATAGCCTCCGCCGTCCAATCTCCATTAACTAGTTCACGTCAGACCTCGGCGATCCTTTATTCGCGATATCATCCTGTTCGCTGCAGGGGATGCTGGGTAACCGGTAACATTCGAAAGAGGGTGATTTCGGGTGAAAAGACGGGTCGAAAATGCGGAAAATTTTTCAGTAAACCTTGGTCAGAAGATTATCTAGATTAAATATATGAGCCATTTATTTTGAAAGTGGCCTAAGTCCATTTGTCAATTATTTCCGGTTGCCCGTGGTTACATGTACAACTTCGAGTTATCTATCGATAAAGCATTCGAGGTTACTTATATTCCGAGTAAATACGATAATTTTGGACACGTAAGTTTTCAGAGTTAGTTCGATAATTGAGCAGTTTATTTTGAAAGTGGCCTAAGTCCATTTATACTTAAATTGAGATATTTATTATCGATAATGTCCGAAAGCAGTGATGAAGGTAATTTTAACTAATTAGTATTTAACGAGTTAACCTCAGTTTTCGGACAATCATAGATCACAAATTCTTAATATCAGGACATTCGTTTTTACCAAATGATAGAGATTTTGGCGTGGTGGAAATGTCATTAAAAAAAAATAATTTACTGTTTGTCCCCCAAGATTATTATAATATTATCAAAAAGTGCCGGAAAGGTAATAACTTTATTGTAAATGAAATAAAAGAAGAATATTTCGTATCAACAAAATTATTAGAAGACGCAATTTTTAAAAGGGTAAACAATTCTAACGGAGAATCGATAAACTGGTTAAAAATATGTTGGATGCGTTTTGTCGGAAATGAACCGTATAAAATTTTCTATAAGACATCAATGAATGAGAATGAAGATTTGAAAGTCCTGGATTTGTTACCACATCGGGGTAGAGCAAGAAAGTTCGAAAATATTGTATCGACACCACTGTATAAAAATATCAGACAAATTCAACAGCAAAATTCAAGGACACAATGGACCTACTACGATATATACCACTGGAACATCGTGATTTCTTCAAATCTCTTTCACACGCACAAAATGTAGATGAGCAGTAAATTGTTTCGTAATTTATGTAGTTAAAAAATGTTTTGAATCGCATAAATTATGTTTTTGAAGTGTCGTAAAGATATATAAAATAAATTGAGTATTGTTTTTTCAATTTGAAGCATTTTAAATTATGTTGAATGGACTTGGGCTCCTTCAAATTTTATAAGGAATCTGGTTGTTAATTTTGAAAGTGGCCTAACTCCATTCTTGGTAAGAAAACGCGTATTATTCGCTTAATAATTGTCGTTATTTTAATAGGAACTATAAATTTAACTCCTTTAGATACACTTAAGCAGTATGACTGATTAGTATCCTGTACGTATATTTTCAACTGCATTGGAACACAAACCCTTAAATATCTCAATTTAAGTATAAATGGACTTAGGCCACTTTCAAAATAAGCGGCTCATATATTCGAGGTGGGTGCATTTAAGTTAGAGCTAACTGGACTTAACAGAAGTCCTTGCCAAGATTACGCGTTGGTTATGAGCAAGGTTTTATTATTTTATTAGTTTTCGAGTGGTAGAAAATTCGGAGTATTTTACCTGGGTGACGTAAGATCTCAAAGATATTTTATTATACAATATTAAATTTACATTTGTTGTAGTAAAATTAAATAGTAAAGTAAACTCTACTTCCTAGCGATATGGGGGTGATACCTTCCCCTGCGTTTTGTCTTTTGTCTCCTGTTTTCTGGAGACGTCCTGTGACCTGCGTGGCCCTAAACAGGCCAGTTCTAACCGTTCGCCTGTTCAATAAAAATCTATACAGTTTTTCCACCGTTTCCACTGATTGCTATTCCTTTGCGTTATAACCCCTTTAACAACATTTTCTACGATATTATATTTTATCGTGATATCGTCCTGTGTAACTCCATTTGTAAAATTAGACAGAGGGTGGTTTCAGATGAAAAGACCAGTAAAAGATGTGAAATAAAAGTTTTTCATATGGAGATGCAACTTGGAGATAATTTTCGGTAAATACTTGATCAAAGTCTGCGAATTTAACTAAACTTTGGTTAATTTTGATGGAAGTTGTAAATTAATATCTTGTTTCAAATGTATGTTGGTTATTAACGATGAACGGGATATTTATACAATTTTATGTGGAATTTTATTACTTCGTAATTTTATTCCGTTAAAAGAAATAGGAAGATGGGGAATTTTATTTCATTATTATATAAATCGTTGGAAATTTTACCTATTATAAAAGATAAAATATAAAATTCTGATTTTTAAAGTGAATTTCCGCGAATGTTTTAAAATTTTTTTCGAATTTTAATCTATCAAACGGTAGATCAATTTTTTCTCGGATTTTGATGGAATATACTTAATATGAAGTATAATATTTCTGATATTAATAAAATAACAAGAGAGTAAAGAATGAGGAACTAAATTGTTTATATACCTATTAATTATATTTATTACTTTTCCCTTTATATAATAAAATATTATGATAAAATAGGCAAAATTTTTTACAATTAATTGCGATAATGTACTATACATATAATAAAATATTTTTCAATTGTTTCGTCAATTTTGTTTACGAAAATCAAGTATACTAAAGTACCCATATTTTTCAATTTTCATTCTATTTATTTATACTTTGTTACTGTATAACATTGCTATACTATAGTAGATTATAATGTAAACTGAATAATACTTACAATATATTAAATACAAATATTATTAATAATTTTGAAATAACTTTTAAATAACAATAAATCACCATAGCAAATAAGAATCTCTCTCTTCTCGAACAAATGAAATTACACAATGAATTATATAAGATTAAAATAATTTCTTTATTATTATTGCCCAATAATTCATCTTTCATGCAAAGATTTCATAGAACGTTCGAATATTTCCTCGGTTAAAGACATTCGTTTCAAACACCCTTGATCTAATCATTTCCTGACCGCTTCACCTCGCTATCCTTTTACCCAAGAATGACGGGAATACGTGAACTATATAAAGGGAAATACGTATTATACACCGACGTTTAAAAGTACAATGAGATTGTGAAAATGCGCACGCGTCGTTGCACCTGCGAGAAAGAAAATGAAAAAATAATACGATCCCACAAATGTAGCAGCCCTTTGAACAATTCATCCTTTTTTCCTGTAATATCTTTTTCCAATCGCGCTGAAAGAGGGAGGACGACTCGTAACAGTCGAGTGGACCACCCTGTATTGCGTAACCTTATCGAAAAATAAATTTGTTTCAGCACTTTATGTTGCATTTAATGCTTTATGTTATTATCGTAACGTAAAAAGTATCGAAGATTTTACGAATATCGCTGTTTATTTCATTTAAACGGTATAATTAATTCCGGCACAGCCGGTCGCAGGTTGCCGCAATACCAGCACGCGTGTTAATTATATAAAAGTCCAACAGGGTTCAAAGAGTTCGATTCTTTATCCCAAACGTAGGAAATTCCGACTGAAAACGTTGCTCCACGATGACACGAATTATTTTAGAAACATCGTTTCAATTTTAAAGAGGCACTTATTTACATTACTGACTCAGGAAACGTATGTTCCGTCCCGGAGAGCGTGTTTATAACATGATTTTTATTCTAAGGCTCACACTTTTAACAGACCTAACGGTTTACGATATATTTTATATCGCGACTGCAATTCCGGAGGATAGATGTGCCTCACCGACGTTCTAGCGGATTAAGTTGTAAAGGTAAAGGCGAAAGTTCAGGAATTTTTACAAGTACCAGACTCGACAGATGGGACCCACGTGTGACAGACCCAACAAGCGACGGACGGACACCACTTATAAATCACGTCATTGACCATCAAAAATCGGCTCCTTGACAGTTTCCTACTCCTCAGCCAAAGGTCCTTCCGTCACACCCTCTGTCCAATTAAAACTCCTTACTTTTCCACCACCAACGTTTATTTTGCCCAATCAGAACTAAACTGGAGAAAACACCGGACAGGACACGACGAGACACGAC
>NW_016909399.1:279144-305793 GCF_001483705.2 Eufriesea mexicana
AATTGTGCAATCTAAATATAATAAATTGTGCAATGTAAGTATAATACACGCGAGTGCCATCTAGTGTGAATGATGTTTAGAAAAATATTTAGAAGAATGTGTTAGAATAAAAGAATCGTCATAGAATTATCGAGGAGCGAACACCATGGTGATAGGTTAAGTATACATAATTCAAACGAATACTCAAAAATAATTTTTTAAAAGAGAAACATCGAAGAAATAAATTCTATTTCACATTTTCGATTAATCTTTCAAGACAGAAATATTTCTTCTATAGCGACATCTGTGAAGTGTAAATATAGTTAGGTTAGGTCCACGCATTCCAAGCGAATATTCAATACTAATTTTCTCAAAAAATAAAACATAATACGAAAAATGTAATTCTGCATTTTCGATCTACTTTTTAATGTAAAATACCTCTTTCATAGTGACATTTGTTAAATTCAAGTACCTACAATTAGGTTAAGCACAGTCCAAGTGAACATTCAAAGCCAATTTTCTCAAAAAAGACACCTCATGTGAAAAAATTTTATTTCACATTTTCTACTCATTTTTCAAAAAAGGAATCAATCCAATTTCATCCCAGGATTTCGATTAATTTTTCAACATAAAAACATCCCTTATACAGCGACATCTGTGAAGTGTAGACATAGTTAGGTTAGGTCCATGCAGTCTAAACGAATATTCAACACTAATTTTCTCGAAAAATGAAACAATACGAAAAATGTAATTCTGCATTCTCGATCTACTTTTTAATGCAAAATATCTCTTTCATGGCAATATTTGTTAAATTCAAGTACCTACAATTAGGTTAAGCAGTCACAGTCCAAGTGAACATTCAAAGCCAATTTTCTCAAAAAAAACACCTCACATGAAAAAATTTTATTTCACATTTTCTACTCATTTTTCAAAAAAGGAATCAATCCAATTTCATCCCAGGATTTCGATTAATTTTTCAACATAAAAACATCCCTTATACAGCGACATCTGTGAAGTGTAGACATAGTTAGGTTAGGTCCATGCAGTCTAAACGAATATTCAATACTAATTTTCTCAAAAAACGAAACATTATGCGAAAAATGTTATTCTACGTCATTGACCAATTTTTAAGTACAAAATATTTTTTTTATAACCTACAATTTTGAAAATTCAAATACAATTACGTTAATCAGTCACATCTCAAGCGTACATTCCAGAGATCACACGTAAAGAAATTTTGTTTTACGTTTCTGACTTATTTTTTAAAAAGTTGTCCATCTCAGATCATAGAATAATCCTTGGAGAAAGTGTTATTAGTTACAAAATATCAATAATTTTTCGCTTTCATGTTTGACGAAAAGTAATATCGCTTCGAAGGAACTTAATACAAAAAGCCTGATAAGCTATGGACACGTATATTTATGTGTCCATGTTCGAAAATTAATCCTTCCCGCATGACACTAGAAGCGCAAACGGTTGACCCTTATCAGACCCACATGCTCGTCCACCGATTAAGCTTCTTCGCTTCTTCTCCGCGGGAACAAAAGAAATCCCCTAACATGACGTGTCTTTCACGCACAAAACCGACCGCAAACCACGAAACATCGTTCTCTCGTTCCTTTTTAACAAACCAGTTTGGCCCTAAGACCGAACTTCCCGAGTCGAGTTGCAAATTGGTTTATTTCTTCATTACTCGCGGACACTCGTCACCTGGACACCACGTGCGTCAGTCCCTAGCAAAGGGCCTAAAACACCGCTAGACAATGTGGTCACAGTGATTCTAATTCGGTTAAACAAACATTTCACACCATCAAAAACCTTTGCAACCAGTCTACACTTCTAACACAGCTCACACGCAATAGAAGAACACGCACTTATCACTCACACTTTGCACAAACAGATACAGATGACACGCCCAAACTTATAGAAACACTGACATACATCAACCAAACAAATTCGCATGCAAATTCTCGTGACAAACAGACTAAAGAGACTAAACTCATCAGATCAATTCAATTTGCTTCATGCTATCTTGTTAAAATCGATACACACCAATTTGTGATCATTTTAAAAGCCTAACCAGGTCTAGATAAATTAAGTTTGATAGAACAGTATCTTGAACCCTGTAGCGTTAACGCAGTGGGCCTTACATCACCATGAAACCCCAATCGAGAGAGTTGCAGTGTTCAGGACGCAATAAAACTGATGATCTATGTGCACAATTGTGTACTCGAATTTTTCTAATTACTTTCTGTCATGTTACTAGATCTGTCTCGCTCAGAGAAGGTTAACTACGGACAGATATAGAGGAAACTTGAGAGGTTCTAGAAGCGCGTAATGCACTGTATTTTTGAGCGTCGCGAATGACAGTCAACGCCTGAATGATGAGGGAGCGTGTGTAGTATTCGAGAATTGATTTTCCACGAGATTGGAACGTCTAGACTACAAAGTCTAGAGTTCATGGGAACTCTTGGTAAGACTAAGCATCGTTCCATCGATTGAGATAAATGGTGGAAGTTGCAAAGAGTTTTCCAGTAGCGAGACGAATTAGTGCCTCATACACCAGGTACTCGGCGCACATGGTGGCCAAATGCTCACGTCCCATGGCGTTTTACCTGGGGTACGTGGTCGGCAACGTGGTATTTTCCTTCGCGTTGAAACGGAAAAATTGACCCAACGGCTACCCTCGAATTTACCAAGACCCGACGCCTGTGGCGCCGCCTGGCGGCGTCCGGGACGAGTATCGATTCTTGATCGACTGCCCACTGGAGTCCGTGCTTTTGGTCCTGGGGACCCCGATGGAATATCGTTGGGGAATTCTAATCCGCCGATCTCGGTTCGTTAGTAACGTACGTAATCAGCGACACCTCGCGTTCAGCATCGAAATAAACCAACGGTCGTCTTCGCAGTCTTGTAAGCGACCGACGAGTAAATAGACGTGGCTTACGAATATCCCGAATATCTTATATAATCCGTGTCGTCCGTTAAAGATATAACGGATAAGAAAGGAGGAGTCCTTCGTCTTGCACGCAACACGCGTGCCCAAAGATAAAAGTGCGATCAAGAGAATTCGTATTAACGTTTCAATCCGACTTTGCCAATTTATTTCCGGGCGTAAAATAACGCTGATCGATAAAAGAGCAAAGCGCAGTCGACATTTTGAAAATAATTACATCGACGAAACGGGACTTCACGGTTTAATACTTTTCTCCTGATTTTCTTATTTGCGAAAAGACAATGGACCACATGCGTAGTCGGGGTTCTCGATTTTAAATGACCGCTGCATTCCAACGATATTACAAATTTTTGTCAATGGGGATACGTGTGACGTTAATACAGTAGTAGCCACTTGTGCGAATTATAAGAATTATTTATGATCCTTTTTCCGATTGTTCTTGGTGATGGTGAATTTTGAAGAAAATTTTAATTACAATCTGCAATAAATACAATGTTAATTCGTTAATAACGAATCTTGTATATTCCTTTAATAAAACTAGTACTGTTACTAAATTCATGTTAGTTCAAATTGTGTCTCTGATGGTCACTGACGTTATTTCGAAGAACAATTTCATAGTTGCCAAATATTCGAAAAACAAATTTTGTCATTTCTATTCTCACTTGAATAACAAAAGTTTACAACAGTCAATCATTTAACTAAAAAATTCTGATTTTGATCAAAGATTGGAAGTATGCAGTCTAATAACTTATACAACAAATTTTCTTTATAGATTTAAATTAAAATCTCCAAAAATTTCCCTATTTCTTCCACACTTCGAATACAATTTTGCTTAAGAATTCATTTTACAATGAACGATGAGGTATTTTTAATTAAACATTTTTGCAGTATAGTAAAGTTCTGCTCAAAAAATCATTGAAAATTCAAATACTTCGTTGAAAATAGGAAAGAAAAATATAATCGACATAATCAGAGAATTTGGTTCCAAATAAAAGAATTTTTAATCCGAAAGGAATTTAAGAAGTAATTTCATTTTTGAAAAATTTTTTCAAATATCAGTATGTATAATTATATATTTGGAAATATTACATTGTTAGTATCATATGTCGATATTATATCGAGTAATATCAGTATTATTTACATATTGTGCCATACATAATGTAATATTATAATATCCATGCATAGTTACTGCTACGTACGTACGTACAATAGATTCAATCGACCATAAACATTTCACGATCGATGTTTAAAAGACCAAAGAGATAATAGTGTGTATAATTTAATTCGGTCAATAATGTTCGCGCAACGTTTCAACTATTACTAATAATTAAGTTCGCTTCCGAACTTGCATGTGATATCATAGGACATGAACATCGCATAAATTGTCATATCAACCGTAATATCAGCCACACTAGCTTACAGTAGAAATATTCGTTGGCTATGTATACAGTCACTGCCAAAATATTCGAAGGTTCGCCCTACACACTTCCTAGAAATAAAAATACACGTTGACTTCAAACTTCAAAATTGGTATTGCACTTTAAAAACGATAGTGAATGAGAATGCATACGTTATAAAAATATTATATTTGAAAACAAATATGAATTTTATTAAATATCGAAGGTGGACTTTATTGTTTATAAATGCAGGGATACGAAAGCATATAATTATCATTAAAATTAATAGTAAAAGGAGTCGAATTAAATATATTAATTTAGACTACTAATAGGGAGGATACTAATCCCCTAGGTGGGGATACTAATTATAAATATGTTAACCTGGGAATTAAAATAAAGTTAATTATTGGAAAATTTGAAAAATTGTAGTAAGATTTGAGATAAAACTTAGATGAGTTAATAAAAAGATATGAATTAGGTGAAAAAATGTATTACGTATAGTTATTTAAATTTCGTGTTAATAGTTGGGAGTTAATACAAACTAATACACAAATAATTTATACTTTCGAATACTTTTGTAATTTAGTAAAAGATACATTCACATTCATCACTGCATGAATTCTATCCTTATTTTCAAATTTTTCAATAATTTTTCCAATACATTTGCATAATAATAATATATTATTAAAATGAAGAACAAAAGTTATTTAAAAAATTTTTATATAAAATTTGGTATCTCAAAAAGGAATGATTCTTAAGTTTATTTATGAAGATAAAATTCTGCTACTATAATATTACAAAGATAAAAAGGATGAGAAAATCAATTACATGATAAAATTGTTACTAAATATTTTTCACATTTTTCACTTTTCCTTATACATTTGTATAATGGTAATGACTAACAAAAATAAAAAGGTTTTATACAATATTTGGTATTTCAAATTTATCTGTGAAGATAAATTTCTTTTATTAATATAATGTTAAGAAAGTAAAAAAGAGGAAAAAATCAATTACTAAACATTTTAAATATTTTTCATAGCTATACTACTTTGATATGAGAAAATACTGGTTTCGATTTTCGGTACTCAATTATAATACTATTTTTCAAGTCTAAGTGAAATTTAAATATTTTATTTATTGAAAATTTAAAACAGAAATGTTCGAATGCTTTCATCAGAGACTATACTAAGAAACAAAACAATTATTCACGAATTCTTGTACATTCTTTGTCTTTTGAGACACGTATATTAAAATAAAAAATAGAATGGGGAAATAACATTTATATATACATAAACTTTTTACGAATATCTTTTATAAAACCAATCTTTCTTCTCAATCCAATTAAAATAAAGTATAAACAAAATATATCATCTTTTTATACCTTTTGTATTAACTATAATATTGAAATTTGATTAAAATAAATGAAGAATAAACCAAAAAAAAACAATTTTTATATTTATTGAACTACAATACTGAATTCTAATTAAAAGAAATGGAGAATAAACAAAAGATATCAATTTTTATATTTACTATTAATACTGTATTGGACTTATTATTAATACTGAAATCCAATTAAAATAAATAAAGAATAAACAAAAGACATCAATTTTCATACTTTTTGTATTAACTATAATATTGAAATCTGATTAAAATTAACGAAGAATAAACAAAAGACATAGATTTTCATACTTCTTCATATTTCAAATCTATAATACTCGAATCAAATTAAAAGATGAACGAAGAATGTAATAATCTATATAGTGATAGTGATTACGGATTTTGTCAATAAATGGCTTTCGCACATTCTTTTGTTTTGTCAGCGTGTTCAAGGCACCTAACTTATATTGTTTTCTTGTTGTTTGGACTTCCGCCTTTAATTTAGTTGAAAAATTGTATCGATTAGTTATTTAGCTTCGTTTTTATCCCAATTTAAAAATGGAAGAACAAGACGCGCATTTCAGACATATTTTATCGTTTTATTTCCGAAAAGGCAAGAACGCGTCGCAAGCACGCAAGAAGTTATGTGCCGTAAATGGGAATGAAGCCTTAAAAGAGAGACAGTGTCAAAATTGGTTTGCCAAATTTCATTCTGGTGATTTTTCACTGAAAAATGCGCAACAATCTGGCCGTCCAGTTGAAGTTGATGAGACCCATATCAAGGCGATTATCGATTCAGATCGTCATAGCGCAACACGCGAGATTGCAGAGAAGCTCAATGTATCGCATACATGCATTAAAAAAAAATTAAAACGGCTTGTCTATGTCAAGAACCTCGATCAGTTTAAGGAAATTCATTTGACGCAACGCATTAGCATCTGCGATTCGCTTCTGAAACGCAACGAAATTGATCGATTTCTGAAACAACCGATAACTGGCGACGAAAAGTGGATAGTTTATAACAACGTTAATCGGAAAAGATCGTGGGTGATGCAAGATGAACCAGCCCAGACGACACCAAAATCTGAGATTCGCTAAAAAATTTTGTATTTTCCTTCTTATTTAAAATCCGCAATCACTTAGTTGCCAACCTAATATATAAAAGAAATATAGGAAAATTGCCAAATAATTTCTCGCTTCCTAATTTTAAGTGGCAAGTGTAGAACAGCATCGGCAGGATTTAACCTAGCATTTCTAATCAGATTCAAATTTTCGTACGGAATGAAATGTCGATTTGCGATATCACGGGCGAGTAGCGCGATATTGTGTACCTGCGCAAGATTGTCATAACATTGTAATCGTTTATATTGCAGTACCCGTGTTTCATTAGTATCGGCCAAATATTGATCGTTCAATTTTGCGGCATCGATCGTTTTGTAGCAGCACGGCGGAGTTTCTTGTAGTTTACAGCGATGCAGTTACGAGTTGATACCGCTTTTTTCCCTCTTCTTCGAGTGTATCAATATTGATGAACGATCATTTAACTAATATCGTTCCTACCCAGCCAAAGCGACGTTTGATATTATATACGCAATTATACGGGATATTATACACGGTAAACCGGGTCCTGATTCAAAATTAATACTTGGAAAGTAATTTGGAAATGGTACGTGCTTTCATACTGTTAGCCAGCTAGAGCTACTGAATAGTAGAGGGACAGTGGTCACGATTATAAGTTGCACACTTTCGAGTGGGTATTATACGAGCTCTTCACTGTACACATAGATTAACTTCGCTTTTTGAAAAATCTTAACACTAGATTCACGAAACCCGGCAATTAGACGGAAGGGTAGCTCCAATTATAACAGATTATAATTAATTATAATCCAATTATAACAGGTAACAGATTTAGTCAATTTATATTAAGATTGTTAATATAATATATAATTGTTTTTAAATCAAACTAATCGTTAAAAAAAGCACGTGGATTGCTTCACCTGTCAATTTGACAGGTGTCCTTAGAAATAGGTATACAGCCTTCGTAAACTTAGTGTTAAATATAAAATGTTATGACTATACCAAGTGTTTTGACACTTAAGTTTAAGATTTTTCAAAAAGTCGAGTTAATCGATTTGTGCAGTGAACGGCTCGTATATTATACGTAGTGTTGCATATGCAAGGTGTCCCAGCAGCGGCAGTATTACTGGGAAGGGGGTGATTCTACGGATAAGAACAAATCGAAAATGAAGACTAAAATTTTCTTCATTAGAAACTTCGTTGTCGAGAAAATCGAATTTTTGACACTATTCAATGTATATAGGATACGTTAAAGTATACTATTTATATCATCAATTTTGACACATGTCTTGAATAAACAGAAAAAAAAGAAAATGAAAATAAGAGGAATTATAATAGAAATTCATGGTAGTAAAATTAGAAAGTATTTTGAAGAGAAGGAAAAATGACTCGTTTTACAAATTGTTATTAAATTTCGGTAAATCGAAAACTGGTTACTGCTTGGAATAAATATTTCCACATATCGATACTAAGCAAATCTTCCAAATCTACGTAACATCCAGAAAGAAGTAATTAAGAGAAGAAAGAAATATCAAAATCAGTAAAATACTTTGAAACCGGAACAAAAAGGAGAAAACTTTTTCCTGATTTTGCATTTTGAAGGAATATCCAATAAACAAATTTCACTAATAAGATAAATAAATTTCCCAAACTTCAGAATAAATAAAAAGAAGAAAAAGGCAATGAAACCAGAAAAATAATTTGGAGAGGAAAAAAGAAAAAAGAATACGTTCTTCTCGATTATGCAATAATCAAATTTCACCAATGTGACACCTAAATTTTTCAAACCTTAGGATAAATAAGAAAAAGAAAAAGAAAAAGACAATAATACTAAAAAAATAATTTGGAGAGGAAAAAGAAAAAACAATACGTTCTTCTCGATTATACAATTTTAAAGGAATATCCAATAATCAAATTTCACCAATACGACAAATAAATTTCTTAAACTTTAGGATAAATAAAAAGAAGAAAAAGGCAATGAAACCAGAAAAATAATTTGGAGAGGAAAAAAGAAAAAAGAATACGTTCTTCTCGATTATGCAATAATCAAATTTCACCAATGTGACACCTAAATTTTTCAAACCTTAGGATAAATAAGAAAAAGAAAAAGAAAAAGACAATAAAACTAGAAAAATAATTTGGAGAGGGAAAAGAAGAAAAGAATACGTTCTTCTCGATTATGCAATTTTAAAGGAATATCCAATAATCAAATTTCACCAATGTGACACCTAAATTTTTCAAACCTTAGGATAAATAAAAAAAAGAAAAAGAAAAAGACAATAAAACTAGAAAAATAATTTGGAGAGGGAAAAGAAGAAAAGAATACGTTCTTCTCGATTATGCAATTTTAAAGGAATATCCAATAATCAAATTTCATCAATGTGACACCTAAATTTTTCAAACCTTAGGATAAATAAAAAAAAGAAAAAGAAAAAGACAATAAAACTAGAAAAATAATTTGGAGAGGGAAAAGAAGAAAAGAATACGTTCTTCTCGATTATGCAATTTTAAAGGAATATCCAATAATCAAATTTCACCAATGTGACACCTAAATTTTTCAAACCTTAGGATAAATAAAAAAAAGAAAAAGACAATAAAATCAGCAAAATAATATGGAGAGGAAAAAGAAGAAAAGAATACGTTTTTCTCAATTATACAATTTTAAAGGAATATTCGATAATCAAATTTCACCAATGTGACACCTAAATTTTTCAAACCTTAGGATAAATAAAAAAAAGAAAAAGACAATAAAATCAGCAAAATAATATGGAGAGGAAAAAGAAGAAAAGAATACGTTTTTCTCAATTATACAATTTTAAAGGAATATTCGATAATCAAAATTCACCAATGCGACAAATAAATTTTCCAAACCTTAGGATAAATAAAAAAAAGAAAAAGAAAAAGACAATAAAACTAGAAAAATAATTTGGAGAGGGAAAAGAAGAAAAGAATACGTTCTTCTCGATTATGCAATTTTAAAGGAATATCCAATAATCAAATTTCACCAATGCGACAAATAAATTTTCCAAACCTCAAAAATAAACAATAAAATGAAAAAGAAATATCTAAAGGGGAACGAAGAAAGATATAAAAAGAAATATAAATAGAAATTTTAATGAACGAAATGAAACGAGACATTTTCAAATAAGATTGAAAACAAGGCACCCGGATTGGAAAGAAAAAGTAGAAGAAAAGTAGTAAGCGGCTGGTTTCCGTTTCAAAAACGATTCGACGTGCAGTCGAAGAGGGTTAAAGTGGCGAATGTCAAACGCGTATAATAGCACGGGAGTAAGGGGTGACTGAGGACGGACAGAGAGGGTGAAGAGGGAGGACTCGACGACGGGGTGAACGATGCCTAGTATAAGTCAGAATGCGGACAACCGTGCGGTTTCGGGGGTGAGAAGTTTAAATGGCTCGTCCGTATGGTGCTTCTCCATCCCTTCATCCCTCACTCTAACCCCATCCTCTTGCTCGGCTCGTCCGCGGCTGTAACAACCCCATACGATCCACCTTTCGGCTTCGAACATCTAATTTTAACTCCCGGAATCGTACTTTTAACCCTGCTTACCTCCATTTCACGCTCGCACCCCGTATTTTTCAAAAATCTCTCCACGGTTAATCGCGTTACTCCTGAAAATTCGCAACTCGATAAAGAGAGTCGGACACCAGAAATTATTCGCGTTTAAAATTGGAATCCGACGAATTTCTAGCAAATATTCTTCGAATATTTTCAATCAAGCTTTAATCGAGCCTAGTTTCATCTCGAAAATCGACAAATTTACAGAAATTTCTATTTATCGTATATTTTTGAAAATTTGAGATTTAAAGACTTTTGTGATCAAAAGAAAAATCTTTTTCGATTTGACATTGTTACATAAGATGAATTAACTATGTTCCGACTCAGAGGTCGTGTTCATCAGCATAACTATTATTTTAATTTTCGATAATTTTAAGAATTTTCACATTTAACTATTGTACAGTTTAGTTACAATAAATAATCATCATACGAACCACGAAAATCGACAAATTTACAGAAATTTCTATTTATCGTATATCGTTTGAAAATTTGAGATTTAAAGACTTTTGTGATCAAAAGAAAAATCTTTTTCGATTTGACATTATTATATAGAATGAATGGACAATATTCTGTCTTAGAGCTCGTGCTTATAGCATAACTATTATTTTAATTTTCGATAATTTTAAGAATTTTCACATTTAACTATTGTACAGTTTAGTTACAATAAATAATCATTATACTAACCACGAAAATCGACAAATTTACAGAAATTTCTATTTATCGTATATCGTTTGAAAATTTGAGATTTAAAGACTTTTGTGATCAAAAGAAAAATCTTTTTCGATTTGACATTATTACATAAGATGAATTAACTATGTTCCGACTCAGAGGTCGTGTTTATCAGCATAACTATTATTTTAATTTTCGATAATTTTAAGAATTTTCACATTTAACTATTGTACAGTTTAGTTACAATAAATAATCATTATACTAACCACGAAAATCGACAAATTTACAAAAATTTCTATTTATCGTATATCGTTTGAAAATTTGAGATTTAAAGACTTTTGTGATCAAAATCTTTTTCGATTTTACCTTATTATATAGAATGAATGGACTATATTCTGTTTTAGAGCTTGTGCTTATAGCATCACTCTTACTTTAATTTTTGAAAATTCTGAAGACTGTTACATTTAACTATTGTACAATTTAGTTACAATAAATAATCATCATACGAACCACAAAAATCGACAAATTTACAGAAATTTCTATTTATCGTATATTTTTGAAAATTTGAGATTTAAAACCTTTTGTGATCAAAAGGAAAATCTTTTTCGATTTGACATTATTATATAGAATGAATCGAGTACGTTTCGTCTCAGAGGTCGTATTTACAGCATAACTATTATTTTAATTTTCGATAATTCGGAAGACTTTCACATTTAACTATTATACAATTTAGTTACAATAAATAATCACCATACTAGCCACAAATAAATAATTTATTTCAAATTGTACCCGCGATTCGTAAAAATATAAAATTCATAACGCAATATTAAATTTTCGCATGATGCGTTTTTGAAAATTGAAGAAATTTAATTAACTTCACGCAATATTTTGATGCTATAATAATCGGAATCTAGGTAGAAACAGACTTATAAATCATATAAATGTCCTTGAAATCTTTGAATTCTTTCCTTGAAAAATTTCATTCAGCGAAAAATATTTCAATACCAATACACCACTGCTCTATTTTCTTTTTTGTCATTACAGAGCATGAAAAGGCAAGTTAATGACCATCTAAACATGTGCAGTCTGTGAAACAATGCTACTTTGCTCTGGAAAGATTCTCGATACAATACAGTTTAAAGCAGATACTTAGGTGATGTGGTTTAGCAAAGACACCCTATATAATAACCTCTGACAAATTAAATCCAGTAATTTTTCATCCCTTATTTTTGACGTAGCACAAGGTAGCACAAGGGACAGAATTATTATTCATTTAAGGGAGCAGACCAGTATGTGACCTTCAAAACATCGATTCTTTTCTATTATTTTCAAAAATTCTTCGTTCTTTGCAACGTCGAGTGCACAAAACCCAAAATTTCAGAATTCGAAAAAAGACTATAACATCACTATAACTAGCCAAGAATTGACTCTGACTCGAGCAAACATTTTTCTCAACCAAATGTTTAACCTTCATTTTCTCAGAACACTGCTTTTGATCATGGGACATGACCATAGACAACATAACAAAAGAACCAAAGTCCCAATCACTGTGAAATTTTTTGAGCACGTATCCAAGACACGTGGCTCTGACACTAACCACTATTTGGGAACGTGAAAATTCGGAAAATTTTTCAAAAAAATTGTTTCCTAGGAAAAATTTGTCTTACTCTATCTGTAGGCAATTATATGTATATAATTAATAGATACAAGCTTCCGTAGTTGGAGTGGGAAGAGTAATGTGTATATATAGGGTGTCTCAAAAAAATGTATACACACTTTGCATGATTATAAAAACAGTTCTTATTTTCTTCTTTATTATTATTATTATTATTATTATTATTATATTATTTATTATTATTATTATTATTATTATATTATTTATTATTATTATTATTATTATTATTACGTTTATGCAAAAGACTTATTTTTTTATTACGTTTTTCAAAGTCTAGTCTAAAATCAGTCATTATTTTAAATGGGTTGTACCCAGAAAAGAAGAAATAAATTAGAAAGAAGAATGTATTAAAGTGTGTATACGTTTTTCTTGGGACACCCTGTATATGAAGATTTTCGGCAATAAGTCAGTACTCAGTCCTCGGTGCTCGTTAGTTGAGTCAATTGCGTCAGTTTCGAATAAAACAAGGTATATAGAGCGTTTGTACAATAAGAACCAAATTGTTAGTAATAAGGTATTAGAGTAATATATTACTGTAAAAATACAGTGTCATTTAATTCCAACACTATCATCTTCAATTTCGTGATTTTCTTTTTGAACTTGCTCGAGACTCTAAATTTGTTAACTGTGGTCAGTGCTATAGCCACATTGTTTGCCTTTATTCGTCACATCTTTTCATCCCTTGCAAATTTTTCTCTGCACTGTATACCATCCACCATTAAGATTGGCTTCATTTTGCAGATGGTTAATTCGAAATTTTTTTCCGGACATTTCTGTCACGATATTTTTTATTTCAATTTTTTTATACGTAGTTTAAGGTCGAAAGTAAAGTCTGCGAAAAATTTACACGGCTACCTTATCCCAGTCATTTTCTATGAATTTTTAAAAAAGGATATGATAGAGGTTATGTCATACTGGTTTGCTCCCTTAAACTTTGTAACGAAATTTAGTGAGAAATGAAAGAAGTTCAATTTTAATATCCAATTTTCTTAAAAATACATTGTTGTCGAACTATTCTGATTTTGAGTCTTCACATGAACACCATGTGCCTTATGTCATTCCATATATCATGTCTCGAATTTTATGTTACATTTAAATATATATTTTATACATATACATCCGTGAAATAATTTTTAAATATATTTTATTATATTTTCGATTATATTCTATTATAGTATATAATAATTTTATTATATTTTCCATTAGCATTGTTCTTGTGTAACCTTGAACAACCTTCATTTATAAATCATTGTAGTCGTCTCGAGAGGCTCTATCTTTCGAGAATATAAATAAAGAAGAATATTATCCTATTTAACCCATTTGCTCATGACTCTACTTAAGCTACCGCGCTGAAACATCAGCGACGTTCAACTGACGACTGGCTCGTATCACCGCACGTGGTCGGTCTTATGTGCAGTAAACGATATCCAAATCCTAGAAGCGATCAAACGTGGTCTGTCGCATCTGAAGAATATTTAGCAACTGGTAATAAGAAACAGTCGAATGTTCGCGGATTATTCCGCGCTCGGTGATAGCCGATAGCCGAATATTCGCGGATTATTCCGCACTCGGTGATAGTAGAAGAGTCGCCGGCTCGCGGAATATTCCGCGCTCGGTGATAGCCGACAGTCGAATGTTCGCGGATTATTCCGCACTCGGTGATAGCCGATTGTCGCGGGCTCGCGGAATATTCCGCGCTCGGTGATAGTACAGAGTCGAATGTTCGCGGATTATTCCGCGCTCGGTGATAGTAAAGTGTTGCGGACTCGCGGAATATTCCGCGCTCGGTGATACTATAGAGTCGCGGGCTCGCGGAATATTCCGCGCTTGGATGCAAATGGGTTAAAAAATCAAAATTGACCTTCATATCTCCTTTATGTCATTAAGCCATTGTATTCGTCTCGAAAGGTTATATCAGAATATAAATAGAAAATATCATCCCATTTAAAAAATTATAACTGACCTTCATGTCTGCTCTACACCTACACCAACAAGAAAGCTATTGAAACTGTACTATGTGCATTTTGAAATCAAATGACTTGCAATTTGCTTTTGCATCTGCTTTCCTATCATTACAAGCAAGCAAGTTATTCGGCTCTTCGGCGTTTCACCCGGTATACACTAAATACCAAATATAATATACAAATAGAATTTAATAAATACATCTGTACACAAATATAATATATATTTTAAAATATATTTCGGAATCTAGAAGTTTCGCGATACCGAAAATAATTTTGTGTATTCTTTGACGTTAATTTTACCTTCGGTGCTAAATGAATATTACGATTTCACGTGGACGTATTAAATACGCGCGATACAAATTTTAAATTAGCCCGATAATGAATATCCGTGATATACCAAGAAGGCAAAGTCACGAATTATGACAAAAGCGTGCGGATTTACGCTGAAATTTTTTGCTCATTATATATTATCGACATAATATTTTAACGGTATATGACAAGTTACCGTATTACAACATAAAAATTGAATTATCGGGAAATGTCATCAGATAATGCCCTTTAATACAGGTTAAATAATGAAAATTGAAATAATACATGGGAACATAATATGTCGCTTTACACTCGAGAAAATTGATACAGTTATTTCATTTTCAGCGATCCGTTATTTTTCTCATTAGCGAATAGAAATTTATATTTACTTCTAGATTCGACCATAGTCACTTAGGTATAGTACAAACAAAATTTGATTTTATTTAATTCAATATTTACTTTGGAGTATATATATTAATTAAACTAGAATGCTTTTGATAAACATGGGCTAAAAATTTGTATTTTCAAAATTGGGAATAATTTTGTGATACTTTTCATGGTTACAAAAGGACTTGAATGTACTTCGTACATTTTTCAGGTTTTTCTTCGATTTGTTGTAATTATTTCATCGATATTTTATATTTCTTAATATTATTTAATAGACAGAAATTATTTAAATCTTTTTAGGAGTCTATAAATAGAAATCTGCGAGGTTTAAATCAAAGAAAAGAACATAATAATCTATCTGTCACTAAAATTTAATAAAATTTCCTACTCACAATTTAATATTATAATTTACTATTCACAAAAATTTTCCACAATTTTACTACAATTTATCAAAATTAACTAAAATTCACTAAATTTTATTAAAACTCGAATGCAAAGTAATCTCGAATATGTTTACCCTCTCTTTAATATTAAACAAAATATCCTAAAATTCCTAAACCCTATTTTTTCATCACCCTATATGTATATGTGCCAGTTATTACGTGTATTCCATTTCGATATATTTAAATTTTCGCGCTTTACGTATATTATAAATTAAAGGAATTAATTACGACAAAGATAAACACGTTTTCCACTATTTTGCCAAAAATAGTTTTATTTCAATGCAATGTGAGTAACCGTAACACGAAATAAGCGATAAAATCGGTTCGTTTGAATTTTTCACTTAGATCACTTTCATGATCACAGTCACTTACAAAAACCATAATCAAAAACAAACAAAAATTGACTATACATACACTACCCTCCAAATGTTTCGAATCTTATATACTCACTCGATAACCAAGAATCTTGAATTTTTCAATTAAGAAAATACACAAATCAATATCTAAACTACTAAATATTTAATAAATTATAATACCCACATTCGAAAAAGGATAAAATAAAAATGTCAAATTATTACCTTAGAACTTGTCTCTTCTATCATTATGGTCAAAAAACTATTAAAAATTCGATGCCTAATAAAACAAATAAATTATTACCAATTTCATGCTATTTTAATAAAATAAATTTTTAAAAGTCCTATAAACCAAACACGTCTATACAATTGAAAAAACATCTTTTTTGTTATTAAAAACAAGGAAGAATAATTACACCAATTTTTATTATATTTACCTCTCCCTTCCATAAATCACGAATATTAAAAATGGCTCCCAATTTTTAAATACCCGATAATGTACATAAATACCTACTAAACCTTTAAAATTTAAAACACGACGATCTTCCAGACTCGCAAACTGACTCCAAAAATCTAAAAGTGGAAAATTATTTTAAGAAATTGAACACAGGTTGAAATGTCAAAAATTCGGAGCAAATTGGTTGCTTCGGTCTGTGGACTTCAGCTTGTATTTCAAATAAGAAATATTGGAGATCTCTGACTGCAGGTCTGGTCAGGGAACTTTTAAATAGTAATATCAAAGCCGATGAGTGGCGTGCACCCGGGGATCAGTGGGGGATTGATAGCGATCAGGGACACGTGTCCATCGCGGAAAACTTTACGGTGCAATAAAGAGTCGGTTGTCCCCGGCCAAGGGGATGAACTTTCAGTGACGAGGTTATACGTGGAAGACGAAACTAGGCATCGTTCGCCCCGTTACACCCTCCAGCCCTTCGCGCCAGTGATTTAAGTGGCAGCCTAGCGTAGTAACTTCCTAACGTGCACAGATGCGACAAATCGACACAACTTGGCCGCTTCCAGACGCCGACATCCTCGCTCCTCCATTTTCTCCTTCAGCTGTCTGTCGATTTCTCTCCCAGGTAATATGCTGAAATCGGTTTTCATCGACGAATACTTGCTTTCCTGACCTAAACTAACCCCTTGAACTGTAATTTATGTTCAGTTCTGTTCAGGCAGACAATTTAATTTTCTTAGCCTGGATACTGTCCAGTGGAGGCGAGACTAGGTTACACTAGGATTGCTTCAATTTGATAATGAACACATTGAGCACCGGCGGCATATGAGACATTTAAAGCCTGAGCACCAGCCTCGTTCGCTTGTTTCCGAACAACGAGTAGCTAAAGAAAATATTTAAAACTTATACATTTTCTTAAAATACTATATTTTGATTGCACATTCGTCATTCCGTGGACATTTCGCTATTACTAGAATCATCGGAATCACTCGAATATCGTAATGGAACAGCTCTTGATATTCTCCCTGGACCCAAATCGCTACCACTGTCCTCGACTCGTATGTCAGAATCTTCCGAATGCATCGAATAATCTGATAGAGGGTCAGCAATATACTCGTTAAAAACTTCGCTCGTATTATATGGATAAAAAGTTACAGAATAATAAGACTTATTATATTGTTCAACGAAAAGCGTAAACCTACGAAAGAGGTACTAACTAAGGAATACACTGCTTGAGAGTGATTCTTGCTTTGATCGTTTCTGAACCATCGTATACGTTTTATTTTCGGAGTATAACAAATGCAGATCGTCGTAAACGTGACGAGTGAATGCAAATTGATGTGTAAGACATCCATACAGGCAAAAGAAATCCTCATCATCGTGAGGGCGAGAGGCAAGTGACAAACTTAGAAACCCGCATTATCGCGGGGCCGGTGCTCAAGCGACAGACTCAGAAACCCACGTTTTCACTGGACCGGCGCTGAGGCAAATGGGTTAAGGGACGTAAAATAATAGTATAAAAGAATGAATTCCTAGTTAGGTTTAGAGAATTCAGTTGACAGAGTGTGCTTGGAATAGACAGTGTGAAAACAGGGAACAGAGTAAGGTCAGTGTCACAGCGAATATTAGAACGTGCATAGCGAAAGCTCAATCTCCTGTATTCCAATTGTATTATTATCGATCAATCAGAGATCCTGTGTGGGTATTCATAATTACCTAACTTCGTTCTCACGTACAGTCTGAATAAATTACCAAATATATGTTATATATTGACTAAAGACAGTATTATTGGCTTGCTAATGAAATAAAACAAACTTATAAATAGAATGACAGCGGCTAGCTATGAGACAAGAGAGATTCGCTATGGGCACGCTATTCTCATCTTTCTTAACCCATTAACTGCCAAATTTCTTTTTCTGAAATTTCTGGCTGGGTAAATTATATATACGCACGAAAGATTGTGTAACAGTATCATTATATTCAAATTATGTTTTGTTTCGAAAATATTCGATATTTTTGAAAAAGTCCCAAAACGGGTATCGTTATAAAATGATCGATAAAATCATTTCAATAAAAAACAAAAGACCGAGTAAGTAACAAATCGTTGCTATAACCTCCAAATTACATATTTATGTACGGTATTTCATTATAATATAAAAACCAAACCAAAAATATAATGCTTCAAATATGACAATTCTGTTCCGTTCAACTTACACGCGAATTTCAAATTTGTTCGCTTGTTGTATAGAAACGAAGCACGGAATACACACTTTTTGCTACGTACAATATGGACTGATATATATAGAATAAAACTAAACTGTCAGGGGTACCAAATATATTTTTGACGCCGAGTGGTGTACGTAAAATTACAAAATCCCCAAATGGGGATCGTGACAGCTAATGGGTTAAACTGACTTTATACTTTGACACACTGTCTTTGACTGACTGATGGATTTACACATTCTAATACACTGACTCGCCTGTACCCTTGCACCCTTATTTAAACCATTCATTCTGTCCTCTTTTCACACTCAAGCTTTCCTTCCCAATCATGCCTCTTTCCTCGCAACCTCGGTGGACCAGGTATTTCAAACACATGCTGCACTCATAAACTAACTTCCAATCGTCTATCACACTAGGCTCTGTCATACACATCCATTCGATCCACTTGCACGTGGTCACCTTTGTTCTAATTTCAAACACTCGCGACCCTCTTTCAAGGCCATACTCATTCCAATCAATATCGATGATACCTTTTCGAACGGTAAATATAGAATCGTATAATAATAGAATTCTAGAATTATTTGATTTCGATACCTTGCACACTATTACATTAAATTTGATATTTTAATTAATATCGATCTTCCAAATTTTATGAAATGGTGACTGAAGCTCACCTCTCGAGTGCAAAGGGTTAAACGTGTCAGATCTCTGCTCGCGAGGGTAGAGAAAAGCATAGGTGCGTAATCACTGGTGTTTGATCATGCTGTCTCCACGGGAGACTTAATGACGTTTGGAGTCGATCTAATTGTAGGAATAAAGGACACTTGTTGGGAACGCTGTCCTTTACCACGGAGGAATTTGAATCCACTAGAGGGATGCTCATTGTAAACACGTTTGCCGGGAGTCCTCGCTTAACTTGAACGCTTCTCACCTGGTCTCCAGGGTATCTAGGATTGCCTTATCGATGGCTCCGCTAGAATCCTCAGGTTATACTAATTGCAGGCATCCTAAAATTAGATCTGTATTTTCTAGCAATTCCGTGCATTCGAACATACGATGCCAATCTCATGCACTTAGGGCAGTGATTTCAACGATCAGAAACTCTACCTGTTCTAATTATCTTATCTGTTATCGGCTATCTGGATTTTTAGATAACGTACTCAGGGATTGTAGTCAGAGATTTCTAAATGATTTACTGTAACTGTTACACGGAATTATGAATTATGATTACAGCCAGTCTGCGAGGAAATAATGCTTCGTACAGGTTAAAAATAATAGACATCCGTCAAAAATAAAGGTTTCCAGATTTATCGATTTCCTATGAAATATAGTATGAATAATAATTAAATTCGAACGGTAATAACATTGGCTAAATATAAATGCTCTACTGTAGGAACAAGAAGTATGAAATATAATAAAATTAACTTGGATATTTCTTGAAGTTTAATTGTAATTGATATGACATTGTAAATCCCATCACGAGTCTGAGATGAAGCGAATGATTTATTTTGTATGAAATTAATTCATTAGTAATATAGATATCCTCGTGATCCTTATTTTAATTTCGTACAATCGTAACTATATAACCGAGAAATTTAATATAAATAAATAGATAATTAAAATTGACGAGAGACTCTTTCCTAAAATTTCTAAACCGACGATTAATGCGAATAAATCGGTTAACGTGGGTGTCTGCCAATAAAATACAATAGCACAGTGGTAAGAAGTAAAAATAATTTCAAAAATACATTGACAAGAGGGTATTTAATAAATAAAAATTGCAAAATATTTTGCATTCTTCGCAAAACCAAAGAATTGTAATTAAAAAATCGTTCAAATCTTTTTAAATAAAATTTGCAATAAGTTTCAAATTAAAGGTGATCGGTGTGCTAAGAAATATATTAAACATTATACAATTCAAAATTTCAAAACCGACGATTAATGCAAATAAATCGGTTAACGTGGGTGTCTACCAATAAAATACAATAGCACAGTGGTAAGAAGTAAAAATAATTTCAAAAATACATTGACAAGAGGGTATTTAATAAATAAAAATTGCAAAATCTTTTGCATTCTTCGCAAAACCAAAGAATTGTAATTAAAAAATCTTTTAAATCTTTTTAAATAAAATTTGCAATAAGTTTCAAATTAAAGGTGATCGGTGTGCTAAGAAATATATTAAACATTATACAATTTAAAATTTTAAAACCGATGATTAATGCAAATAAATCGGTTAACGTGGGTGTCTACCAATAAAATACAATAGCACAGTGGTAAGAAGTAAAAATAATTTCAAAAATACATTGACAAGAGGGTATTTAATAAATAAAAATTGCAAAATCTTTTGCATTCTTCGCAAAACCAAAGAATTGTAATTAAAAAATCTTTTAAATCTTTTTAAATAAAATTTGCAATAAGTTTCAAATTAAAGGTGATCGGTGTGCTAAGAAATATATTAAACATTATACAATTTAAAATTTTAAAACCGATGATTAATGCAAATAAATCGGTTAACGTGGGTGTCTACCAATAAAATACAATAGCACAGTGGTAAGAAGTAAAAATAATTTCAAAAATACATTGACAAGAGGGTATTTAATAAATAAAAATTGCAAAATCTTTTGCATTCTTCGCAAAACCAAAGAATTGTAATTAAAAAATCTTTTAAATCTTTTTAAATAAAATTTGCAATAAGTTTCAAATTAAAGGTGATCGGTGTGCTAAGAAATATATTAAACATTATACAATTTAAAATTTTAAAACCGATGATTAATGCAAATAAATCGGTTAACGTGGGTGTCTACCAATAAAATACAATAGCACAGTGGTAAGAAGTAAAAATAATTTCAAAAATACATTGACAAGAGGGTATTTAATAAATAAAAATTGCAAAATCTTTTGCATTCTTCGCAAAACCAAAGAATTGTAATTAAAAAATCTTTTAAATCTTTTTAAATAAAATTTGCAATAAGTTTCAAATTAAAGGTGATCGGTGTGCTAAGAAATATATTAAACATTATACAATTTAAAATTTTAAAACCGATGATTAATGCAAATAAATCGGTTAACGTGGGTGTCTACCAATAAAATACAATAGCACAGTGGTAAGAAGTAAAAATAATTTCAAAAATACATTGACAAGAGGGTATTTAATAAATAAAAATTGCAAAATCTTTTGCATTCTTCGCAAAACCAAAGAATTGTAATTAAAAAATCTTTTAAATCGTAAATAAAATTTGCAATAATTAAAATTATGCAATTTTGCTTAATTATTTAACAGCTGAAATTATTCGTATTAAAATTCCGTTATTTATAAATAATACTAGTGCTTTCTAAAAGCAAAACTTGGAAGTACACTAAAGCGCACAAATATTAATAAATATTGCGCGACGAGGTAATAGCTGGAAATGAAGGAACGCGAGATAAAAGCATAACAAAGAGGGAAAATAATTAATACCTCGAATTACGCATTATACCAATATCATGCTATCAATTTTAACCCCTATTACAAATATAACACATCGTATTCGAGCATCGAACGTATATTATGAAACCATTGACCAAATAGTATCGCTAAGTGATCAATCAATAGCAAATGTTCACATTTATATAATCTTGATCCATCACTGAATTTTAGAAACTAATCGCAAACTCGTTGTTACGATCACCGATTAATCAATACGTCTGTCTAAATGAAGCCGAGGGTAAAATCCACGTGAAACCGCGACGAAAGAAACGGACACTTGTAAAATTGCTACAAAACAGACAGGAAAAGAATATAAAAAAAAAATAGAAAAATAAAACTAAAACGTGGATGAAACATCGAAACTTCAAAAGTCGCGATTCTACGAGAAAAATTATCTTTTCGAAAACGTGGGCTTGAAAATCATGCCTAAACCGTGGCGCGCTGCGCGGCGATATTTTAATATTCGCGAAATAGTTTCAGAGCCGTGCTTCAATGGATTAAATTCGCGTATTAATAAATCCACGAAGCGCTCGATCAAACCCACCTATTGTAATATCATATCATAACAAGCTGGAATCTTGGGAATTTTCGAAATTTCGCCGTCTGTGAAATAAATTCCATGACAAACCTTCGTTGTTAGAACATTACCGGACCACTAACAGCTACTTAATTAAGATTAATTACTACTCTGTCCAAACATCGCGAATCCGTTTCACCGACGCGGTCGAACAAGAGCAAAACCGGCGGGGGGGAAAAACGGGCGAAAATGTAAAAAGGAAGCAAGAACGTTGGTAGTGGAAAAAATAAAACGAAGGGGGAAAGAGGGGGAAGAAGGAAGGGGGAGAGAGAAAAAAACGCAGCCACCTGAAATGAAATTTCGTCGAATTCCCGTTTGAGGATCCTGCTAACGAACGTTTTCGTTTACAAGAGTCACCGGGATATAATGATCGATTGCAATTTTGTGCATTCGTATGCGACAAAGCCAGTGCGCCCGGTGGATTAAATAAATTCCATAATACTCTCCACTTCGATCCCCGGTGAATAATACGTGCTTCCGCGTATTTATTTACTAGGGACACATGTGCGCTCCTATACACAGGCACGAATTTATAAAGCTATCACGTGCCCCGCTCTGTCGATCATCGTGCGCCGCTGGCGCCCTCTGCACATAAATACAGCGCCATGTCTACGGGGACAGGTCCGCTAAAGGACCGCGGACATGTTGTTTTCCCGTCTCGCCCGTCTCGGCGAAGAAACCTTCCGAATTTTCGATCCTGTCTCGCGAAATTGTCTGAAATATGTAAAATCGGGAAGAGAAATTTGGAAAAGACCGAATAACTGCGTTGGTGATTATAAAAATTAACAAACATCAAAATTCCATATGGGGTGTCTTCAAAAATCTGTATCAAGTAATAGACACCCCATATGGAATTTTGATGTTTGTTGATTATTGCGATTTGAAAAATTCGAAGAGAAAAGGTTATACTTTCATCGAGATAAATTAACAATTTTTTTATTTTTAATAGAGAGATATATTTTAGTATGGTAAGTACGATTTTATTGGTGACATTGAATGAAGAATGAAAGAAATATTTGGAGACCTCGTAGTATTATGAATATAGGAATTGTTTACTAACAAAATTTTGAGTACACAATATGTGTGTATAAACATTATTGTTAACTATATTATTATTATGGAAGCTTCATTCGTCAGTTTAAAGAATTGTTTTGTAAATGTTACTGATATTTATAACATGTTTTTAATATTCGTAAGAAATTATTATTTCTTAAATGATTTTTTATTTGCGAAATATTACACGAAGAAACGGATGCAAATATTCCGACAATAAATAATAACAAATAATTAACCACATTGTACTAAATAGAATATTTATATTTTTATTTCATTTATGATTTTGTATAACTTCAAGAGTATAGTATACCATTGAACTCATCTTGACATACGCTTTTATATGGTACACAAAAATATAAAATATAGTGTTTCATTAAAAATTTGTGTCAACAATATTTTTATTGTGCAAACAATATCATAAACACAGTAAAGAGAAAATTCCAAGATTATATCAATAAAATTAGAAAATAATATAACGATATAAACAATATTTGCATACATATATTGCATTTATCGGAGATATGGGTCGTGGTGGCGCTAGTGAGTTAAATAAAAGATCGTCCTAACGCTTACTCGCGAAAGAGTTGAAAAATTGGTCACCTTTATTCGCGGAAAATAACGTAAATATGTAAAAATACTGTCCTATTGAAAATTGTAAAACTTTTCCCTATTTAATTTTCCTTTAACCGAAATAATTTTTTAAAATATCGTTAGTTGATAATAGCGCGAACACCCTATACGTTCAGTTTCGAAATATTACGAGTAACGCATTTCAAATATATTTTAAATTAAAATATACAAATCTACGGATTAAATTTTCCACTATTTTGCCAAAAGTAATATTATTTTATTATAATACAAACAAACGCATCGCGAAATAAACGATAAAATCGAAAATATGAACTGAAAGAAAATGGAGGAAAACAACATCGTTTAAACAGAAAAAATAGATCATGACGAAGAAATAAATGTATTAATGAAAAAAAGTTATGGCATCGTATGAATAGGATGATTGTCAATGCGGTCCATGATTATTAATTATTCAATAATTCCGTTTACAAAGGCAAACTTCGTTATGTTTACGTTTAACATCAATGTCCAACGTGATTCCATTACTTTCATCATGATACGTAACGGTCTTATTACATATGCCATATGCTATATTTAACATATTTTGGTACGAAAATTTTAGCAATATGTACAACTGACAATCTTGTTAACGGTTAATGAACGGATAATGTATCTCTGTCATCATTAATTACAAATAGAAATTAGCTATGGTTACTATCTACATTACGATATCATGCAGTTTAACTAGCGTTTAGGATCCTGTTATATACAATGCTGAACGACTATTCATTTTATATCACGTCACGTATCGATTTTCTTTTCATCGGTACAACAATTGTTTAACAAAAAGAAACCTTGCAATGACTCGATGCTTCAATTTACGAGAACAGAAAACGAGAACAGTAAAATAAAAAGAAAAATAGAAATTTTTTCAAATATAACGAACGAAAAAATATGACGAAGGAAGTGAAAAATTAAGAAGTGAGATCATTTTCGAAATCATTTCGGATGAGATATCTAGATAAAAGCGAAGATAAAGATATAAACATATCGTAGTGATGGCCAAACTGAACATGTGATAAAAATTGTTAAAAAATATATAGAATAATTCTAAAATGATTAAAATCGATATTTCCAATTTTTTATTATATTACTGTAATAAAGGTACAGAATTTTCAAAATTATTGTCGATTAGTTGTAATAATAATAATTAGTGAACTATGATAAGAAACTTTGTAGAATTATACAGTAGGCAAGAATGATCCATATACACTCTTTTTTCGTTGCATGATTGAAGTTTTTCATTTCCAAAATGCAAATTCAAAAATAAAACAAAAAGTTTCGGAAACTTTAATTTCAATTTTGTATTTTGAGAACCGAACCTTGGATTGCAATTTCATCCCTGAAACTTGATTTCCAGTGGCTACAAAAATATATACAGGGTGTTCTATGTAATCACCGCGATTTTTAAGACACTTTTGACAATTTGACCAAAAGATGTACCGAAAAAAAAAAAAATGACTAGGCATCATTCGTCATCTAGTCATTCGTCAAATTCTAATATAAAATTTCCTTCCAATAATATCTACAAATATTTTCTATAAAACATCATTTAAATCAACTCTTTTTATATCATAGCAATATAAAATTATAATTTATGCATTTGAGTAATTAATTACATTTTCTACAAACATAAGTGAGGAATTAATTATGTTAATTTCTATCATCTTACAATTTTATAATATTTGTTTAGCAATATTTGACACGTCTTCGGTTTTATAATTAAAAAGTTATATCTCATTTAAAATAAATGTAACATATAAAAATATACAAATTCGAATAATATAATTCAATATGTATATAAATACTTCAATTGTATACATACATGCATGTCTAATAAAATTTTGCATCTTATTTCAAATATATGTAACATATAAAAATATACAAATTCGAATAATATAATTCAATATGTATATAAACGCTTCAATTGTATACATACATGCATGTCTAATAAAATTTTGCATCTTATTTCAAATATATGTAACATATAAAAATATACAAATTCGAATAATATAATTCAATATGTATATAAACGCTTCAATTGTATACATACATGCATGTCTAATAAAATTTTGCATCT
>NW_016909399.1:307552-328271 GCF_001483705.2 Eufriesea mexicana
GAGGGAAGGTTCCCCCGAAAAACAACGATAGTGGAGGAAACCCTCTCCTCCAAGGTGGGGTACCTGGGGTTCACCCGCGCGCCGGTGACCCCATCGGTCGTTTGTTACCCCTAGCGAGGGCCTGAGGCTTCCAACGTGTGCGGACCACGTGGAGCCCTCAGGCCTATTGTCAGCCAAGTCTTAAGAGCCGTCGCCTAATTTCGTTAAATTAGGGATTTCCAGGATTCTCGTGTTCCGCGACACGAGATGTCAAAGAAAAAAGGTACAGCAGTCAAACATGCTGAAGGCATGGAGCGGGAAATTCCGATGCCGAATTGTTCGACCCTAAGACCTGGCTGTTGGAAGACCGTAACTGGTCTTCTTTGATCCACGACGGAACAACACACTCCTTCGACAGTCAACGGTCTGCATCATGTGGTGAATAATGAAAACTCGACGGTGTCACTTATTAAACTACATATTCATAATATTAATTTTTACAAGGATTCTCACAACAGTTCTAGATTATTATTCATCGTACATTCACGCATTGCTCGATCGGACACACACTCACTTGTTCTTCGCGCTTCTTTTGTTTCCCAGTTTTACCATCCATCCACATTCACTCGTCACCACGCATCACCTCATTCATACCAACTTAAAAGCTAATCATCCCCACACATCACGCATCCTACAAGACTCAAGCCTCCGCATACGTGTATCGCCAGGGAATAAAATATAAATCAAAGTATAAAGTCAAGTCATTACAAACCCGATCCTGTTTACCACAAGTGTCGAAATTGTCAAGTGCAGTGTGACAGTTGTGCTGCGAAAGCTGTGTGTGGCAAATTTCGAGAAGAAAGAAGACAATAAGCTTAGAGTTTCGGTGAAACGATGGAAGCACGAAGAGCGTGGTGTTAAGATGCAAGAGGAAGACGATGATATTGTCACGGGACTAGCTTAGACACGCGAGTGAAAGTTCACGAAGGCTTTTACGCGAGATACTCTCCGCATAGAAAAATAGAACGTGTATAGGTTTACAGTTAGACTGACTTTATTCTGGTTTTGGGTTGGGATATATATATATATATATGTTCTTATTATCCTGTCCTGGATGGTTTGGAAGGGGTTGGATTTTGGAATTTGGAGTTAGGGGTTTCGGTCGTCTGGTGATTCATGTAGGCCGATGTCACAGGGTTGCGTCTTGGATTTTCGAAGTCTAGTCATATCGATGATTCAGGTCGACTGTCGTCACAGTATCCTCGAGCAAACTGTGGTGAACCGCGCAAATGAAAGGTCGAAAGACACAAGCGGAAGAACGACCGACACACTCACGGAAGACAAAATAATGCGAATGAAGGTGGACCGATTGAAGGAGGAATTAACAAAATTAGATGTGGAGCCTAGGGGTAAAAAAGGAGAATTAAGAAAGAGGTTATTAAACCATGTTAAAGGCAACGCGGAAGAAGAAGTATCCGACGACGAAGATACGGAGAGCAGTGAATCCGACGATGACAGCGATGCATCGAGCAGGTACACAAGGAAGACCGCAAGACGACGAAGCAAGGACCGAACGCACAGGCGAAGCAGTAGGCGTAGCAACAAATTTACGATAAAAGACGTCGACGAGAGTCTAGTACATTTTACAGGAGACGACAAGCTGCCGATCGAGAAATGGATTGCAGATTTCGAAGAATTAAGCACGTTGTTGGACTGGAACGAGATACAGATGCTGCTGTATGCAAAACGCAAGCTGAAAGGATCAGCTAAGAAATTCGTTACGTACGAAAGAGGGCTAACGTCATGGAAGAAATTAAAGGAAAGCTTATTATACGAATTCGAGACAAAAGTGAACAGTTCCCTACTTCACAGACAGCTGACAAAACGGAAAAGACGAGTGGACGAAAGTGCAAGACAGCACGTCAGCGCGATGCAAGAAACAGCAAGCCAGGGATACGTAGAGGACGACGCGCTAATCGAGCACATAGTCAACGGGATACAGGAAGATGAGGTCAACAAAAGGATACTGCACGAGGCACGGTCATCGCACGAACTGAGAAAGAGATTAGAACTTTACGACAGAAGGGAAGAAAAGATGGCGAAAGACAGAAGACGACTCGATACGAAAGTAGAAGTAGAGAAAAGGAAAGCCCAGACTGACAAGTCCGACAAGGCCCCCTGTTGAGAACCCGGTTCGATCGAGCATACTTATGCGAGCTGCCCGGACAAGGAAAAGAGTGTAAAATGTTTCCAGTGCAATCATTTTGACCACACTGCAGCAAATTGCCCCGAAGGGAAAAGAGCGAAGCGAAATAAAGCAAAAGCGAAGAATTGGGTGCAATGCAACCAGAACGAACTTCTCAAGGTGAATATCGACAGTGTGGCGTGTGACGCGTTAGTGGACATGGACAGTGAGGTGAACAAGAAGAACGAATCGGACCAGTGCCATGTAACCGCCAATGATAAACATCGGAATAAGGTGACGAGCCAGGAGGACAGCAACGTGAAGAAACGCAAGGGTTTAGACGATCAGGTGGCATTGGAGAATTTGAAGAACCTAGAGAATACTACTGTGGTATCGCAGGATGAGTGGGTCGAGTATGTTATCAAGAGTGCGTGCGAAAGGACGAATGATCGTGCGCTAGGATCGTGTGGACGGGATGTTTATGAATGTATCGGATGAAAGTGAAGAATGTCTTTAGGAATGCGTTTCAGTGTTTGGGCTACGTGACCCTCTGAGGGTAAGATTGCAAGGAGTGCGTGGGAAAGTGTGATTGGGAAAGAGAGAATAGGTATGAAAGAGGATAGAATGTATGGTTTTAAATAGGGATGCAAAGGCGTGAGTAGGCAGTGTGTGGTATGTCGCAGTACGGGGTAGTATATTAGAGTTGTGAGAAAGAAGTTGTTAGTTGTACTTGTGTTAGCTGTAATGGTGTTGTTAGTTGTATTCGTGTTGTTAAGTGTAAACGTGTTGTTAGGTATAATCGTGTCGCAGTCGTAAGAGTTTAATTGGTAGATTATATTTGTAGTCTTTACCGTCACCGCACATTGTATATTATATTTTATGTAATAAATAGTAATTATATTATTCAACACCACCCTATCCCTACACTACTCAGAACGACGAGGCTGCGAATAAATTATCGAAGGCTGAGAAATTATTTTCGTTCTCCGAAAATGATGAAGATGACGAGGACAATTGCAGAGAAAGTTGGGAAAGACAATTTATGGAAGTCAGTTCTAAGGGTCAGTTTTAAGGAAGATTAGAAAAGTGTGCCCTTGACGAATCTCTTTTATTTCATAGCCAGCCGCCGTCATTTTATTTTATTTTATTTTATTTTATTAAGATATGATAATATATATTTTATATATATTATATATTAAGATAAGGTATAAGAAAAGATATTATATTTAAGATATTATAATTAAGATAATGTATATATATACAGAATAATTTTAAGTCAATCCACCCCAAGACGATGCTACATATATATGTGGTATTGAACGTAGCTCGTCGATAAACATAAAAATACCAAAAAATTGAAAATTGGTAAAATAATGTAACTTTGAAAAATATTTTTATGTTTCTCTATATTTCTCATCTTCGATATTTACGCAAAAATTTTACCTCTGTTTATGTAGAAATAATTGTTTCAATTAATTATTTTGTTTATTTTATTTTAGTTCATCTACAAGTACATGTATCATAGTATAAATACCGCAAATTTCAGATGAATTTTAAATGTTTCTATATTTATATGGTATTTATGAATTGCTATAGATGACACAAATTTTTTATTTTATTTGGGATGCATAATAAATTTATTTTACATTTATCGTATTTCATAAATAACTCGAGACACGACCAAATATTAGTATTCTCGATCAATATTCAGTCATATTTCTCGAAAATTGAACCCTGGTTTTTAGACTTTTGAAACTATCATAATATAGAAATCTCTGACTGTGAAAAATTGAAAAATATAGCTTCTTATCAATTTTTTAACAGATTATTTTCTAAAAATTTCTTAATCTTCCATACTACAATACACGATTGAAACTCAGGAACTAAATTTCACAGTTATTTTTTCCATATTTTTCAACCCTCAATTTTACATTCCAATGGATAACGTCCTTTATTTTACCGAATTTATCAAATTCGTATTTCTTGAGCAAAAATAAATTCTCATCCATAACTCGTAAGTCTAATTGCAAAGAAATAAATTATTTAAGTTTCAAAAAATAATATTCCAAACTCTGCCTCATTAAAAACAATATTCTGGCTCATTCGGGTTAATTTCAGCGAAAAATACAATCATGATTTAATCCTTCAAATCTGCCCATTTTATTTATTTTATTCATTTTATTCATTTCGTGTGTGATCGTGTAAAACTTAGTGTAATATTTTAGTTAAATAAACCTGTTTTGTTATTAAAAAGGAGTCGTTGTTTATTAGACGCACAGATTTCAATCTGCATAGGATTAATCTAGCAAAAAATCCTACAATAATCTATCTTTAACTAAAATTTAATAAAATTTACTATTCACAACTTATTATTACAATTTACTATTCACAAAAATTTACCACAATTTTACTAAAATTTGTCAAAATTGATTAAAATTCGATAAATTTTATTATAACTCGAATGCAAAATAATCTCGAATATGTTTACCCTCTCTTTAGCAATAAACAAAATACCATAAAATTCCTAAACTCCATTTTTCATCGTCCTATATATGTGCCGAGAATTACGTGCGTTCCATTTCGATATATTTAAATTTTCACGCTTTACGTACATTATAAATTAAAGGAATTAATTACGACAAAGGAACACACTTTCTCCACTATTTTTCCAAAAATAGTTTTATTCCATTGCAATGTGAGTAACCGTAACACGAAATAAACGATAAAATCGGTTCGTTTAAATTTTTCTACTAATTTATTATATATGAACCGTTCACTGCACAAATCGATTAACCCCACTTTTTGAAAAATCTTAAATTTAAATGTCAAAGCACTTGGTATAGTCATAACTTTTTATATTTATAATAACTTTCCCTGATAATTAAGATTAACACCGTTAAACGGCAAAAATTTTTTGGCCACTGAATAATAAACAATTTATTTCAGAGGTCACTTTGATTAACTCCGTTCTCTAATGTAAATCGTTGCAATAATGCAACTCAAATGCACCAGCAAGCCATGAATGATAACGGTGAATTTTTTAGCGCCGTCTTATCAGAATTTAAGTAAAATTTAGTAAAATTTAAATTTATTACTTTTTCACTTGTCGAATCGATTAACTCTTCCAGTAACATAAAAATGGTAACATTACTAACGATTACCTTTTGGCTATTTTTTCTTATAAATTTTATATACCGTTAGATGAAAGTTACATTTGTATTTATGCATTCTACGATATTTATTTCGATTTAAATTATAAAGGGAATTTTAAAAAACAATATACATTATTTCATTGCATTTCTCCACTTTTTGTTTTGTGGAGTTAATCAATTTGTGCAGTGAACGGCTCATATATAGATATAAATTTGACTATAAATATTTTCTCACTTCCTATTGCTGTAAAACGGGAAGAAGGGAAATAAAAATAAAAGATTTCGAGATAGAGATATACACGGAAGAAGAGCGGGAAGAGCGATACGTCTGGTCGGATCGGAAGTACGGAGACGACGACAGGGAAAGCAGGAAGAAGGCTGAAAAAGAGGGAAACAGAAGACGGAAATTTCCCGGTCGACGATTTACACCCGTCGTAGGAGGATCGTACGACGAGCAGCAGCACCCTCGGTGACTCGTGTGCTCGTTCTTCCAGCACGTTTCATCCCCTTGCTGTCAGACGACTGACAGTGCAGTTCTCTCCTGTCCTCTTTCTTTTTCTCCCCATTGCCGTCTACTCTCCAAATTTTCCCTTCTTTCATAATTTTATTCATTTTTCTTGCCAGCGATCCTACAGCTTTCTGTTTGCCTATGGAAATGCCACGTCGTCCGACCGCCGCTTTCTCTCGCCCAACACTTTCCAACCCTCGTGTACATTTCGCGCCCATCCCTCCGCCAGGGATGTCTGAATATTATTAGTAATTAACGAAAGGAACGGACACGCGATATTCCGCGACCAGCCGCGCAAGATGATTTTATTATCGAGAACTTTCCCGCCAAGAGATTTCTAATTTCCAACTTTCGCAACGAGCTGGTTATCGATCTCTCTCTAACGCCATTCACCAAGTTCCTCGCGGTTTCCACCTATTTATTCGAAAATCAAAACCCTGAATTCTCGTCTTTCCTCTTTTAGAGCTCGTGGCCAGTCACGAGAGTTCTCGCATTTTCATTGCTGTCGTTTAGATTAGAGCAAAGTAACGAAAAACGAATAGGTTGAGGGTATGAGTTTCATATGGAGTTGACTCTAGAAGTACTGATTTGATTTAAATTACAGGTCTCGGAATATTTCTTTTTGCAATTACTAAAAATAATGCAATTTCAGAAAAATTTGAGTTTTGTAAAATTACACTAAAATTAATATTATACCTGCTATGTTTAGGTACCAATTAAAGATTGGTAATTCTAGTGTTAATATAGATAAGTCTTCTGTTTTTAATAATAAAATTAAATTTGCAATTAGTAACAATGTGTACCTGATTTTGGAAAAATTGCTATTTCACCTGCTATGTTTAGGTACCAATTAAATATTGGTAATTCTAATGTTAATAGAGATTAGTCTTGTACTTTTAACCCTTTGCACTCGACGATTTTTTCGTTACAGAAAAATAGTAATTCGAAGACTTTCTGTCATAAAGTTGAGGGTATTTTCAAAATGGTAAATAAGAAATCGCATGCAAATTAAGACGTAGAATTATTTTACTTCGACATTGCACGCATCGTTAGGTAACTTTAAATTTAATATATTGATTAACATTGATCTTTAGAATCTAATTAAATGACGACTGAGAGTCGCCTTTCGAGTGCAAAGGGTTAATAATAAAATTAACTTTGCAATCAGTAACAATGTATACCTGGTTTTAGAAAAATTAGTATTTCCTACCACTAAAATTAATATTACACCTCTTATGTTTAGGTACCAATTGAAGATTAGTAGTTCTAATGTTAACAGAAATTAGTCTTCTACTCTTAATAATAAAATTAACTTTGCAATCAGTAACAATGTATACCTGGTTTTAGAAAAATTAGTATTTCCTACCACTAAAATTAATATTACACCTCTTATGTTTAGGTACCAATTGAAGATTAGTAGTTCTAATGTTAACAGAAATTAGTCTTCTACTCTTAATAATAAAATTACTAAAAATGTATATCCGAATTTAAAAAATTTGTATTTCGTATCACTAAAATTACTATTACACCGTCAAAAATGAAAAATAAAATTTTTTCTTGCCAGTTCCCGAGAAAATAAAGTTTGGAAATTCGATCATATTTTCATTTTGAGGATTTTAGTGTAGACTGTCTTCTCTGTCATTCTGTCATTCGATCTACTTATTATACATACAAAAACACAAGAAATGTTTATGAACATAATAGTCATAGAATCGAAAGTTGACTAAATTCAATTTATAGAAAAAGAAAATAGGAAAGAAATAAATTCAATTTTTGAAAATACGATTTTCTCGCAAACAGAGTCAACAATGAAAAAATTTTCTTCTTTCTTTCCGACTTATTTTTACATACAGAATTACTTCCTAGTTGATTGCACTACCAGTTACCAAAAACCCGAAATTTATACCGAATTGTTAGCGAACGTCAATTTTAATTTAGTCGAGAGCTGCTTTTGTCTTTGGAAACTGCGAAAATAAAACACGTAAAGCAAGTTATTTCGACCCGTATGATGATGCCAGTGTACTATGAAAAGAATCACCGAGCTGACAATAGCACCTAGTTCCAAAACAGGTACATTCCACCGCGAATATAGCGGATAATCGAATTAAAAATAAATATCGAAGAAATTTACACAGCAACAAATTTTATTGCAACGAATTGTAAATTTAAATTCGAGATAAAAAAGAGAAAAAAAGGATATACGAGTTGAAAAATTATGATAATAGAAGTGAATGGAATTTCAATGGATGACGGGAAATATCATCGGCCAGACGTGGATAATTCCGGATGGCGAAACTTTGCATTCTAAAATTCCGCGAAATGCAAATGAAACGAATAATCGAGTAAAAAGTGATTCTTCTTTTCGCACAGTCCTGCCAGCGGAATTATATTTTACTTCTTTGAAAGTTTTATAATCGCTTAAAAACGTAAAAGCATATTGTCATCGCCATTCAATATTGTACTCTATACCCTCAGATCGATATTAAATTGTACGCATACGCACAAAGAGGGACGAGTGTAATGTTTCTATTCCGTGATAACCTAGCGCATAACGGAATAAAAAGATATTCGAACGATAAAATATTTAAACCGCGTAGCGTTCCACGAATTTAATACCCGAATGACAGAAGTTTTCAATTCTGTTAAAAACTTACATTTTCGTTACAATTACGTGTCCGATGAAAAGAAATATCGTTAGTACGCAGGTATAATAATTTTTCGGAAGAATATTAATTATTTTGGGAAAAATGAAACGATAAGCTATTTTCCCGTGGAAAAATAAATTAAATGTATAGAAACAAATTTCAATTATTAACAAATAATATTGATGAAAACAGTAATGATACTGTTAAATACCGTAAAATTTCAATTTAACACAAGAATTGGTATGTACATAAGAGGTATCTACATAATTTGAGCATATATAATTATATAATTATATAAATAATAGTTGTAGTGTATAGATAATTATTCCATAATTATTTCCAATTATTTAGTTATTCAAGAATCAATAACAAATCATTTTGTCAAAAATGATGGATTTTTTGATACATTGACTATATTACTCAAAATAGAAGAAATGAATTTATAATGAAAACCCAGTATAATTATCTCCCTATTTCAATAAAAGTCAATATTAATACCATAAAAAGTCAGTAAGAAATTATTTCAATTTACAATAATTTCAATCCATACATAAATTATACTTGTGACCAATAATTAAACGCGTACACGATTTTTTAACCTTGTCTAGACATCAAATTCGCTTACAATTTATATTTCAATATTCCGATCTCACGTTACAGCATAAATAATTAAACTCGTATTAATTACTTACACGTTATAAAAATCAGAATAATTGCAGCACGCGTGATTAAATAAAATATGCTACGAATTACTTTTTCGCAGGATTAATATCCAAATTATAGTAACAATAATAGCACGCAATATACGACTCAGTAGATACACAAAACTGGCTCAATAGTCGTCAGTGTTACCAACCCAAAGCAAGAAAAAGCACGCCCGAAAAAATTCATTGGCCACTTGAACCCGCGTGCCAATGTTTACACGTACCGATATTATTTACAAATAATAGGCGATATTTCCAAAGTGGTAGAATCCCCTCGTTAACATTGCCTCCCCCCACCCCCCCTCGGGAGTATAATTTTCGCAAAATAGAAATTAAAACGCAAACGGCAAAGAACATCGCCTAACCTAAAATCTAATCTCAGTCGGTATTTACGACAATCCCTGACGTGCTATTAGCCGTCAATTAGATGTTTGCACGCACACGGATCAACGTGGCATAGACTTTGCATATGCACACAGGCCTACGCGGTGGCAAATAATTGGAAAGTAAATAGAGCGACAGCAGCGCCACCGAGTGCGGAGCGCCGCGAGGTGGCAGCAGCGTCGACGCACATGGCGCGCCTACGAAAATAATAACCTCTCTCGCGCCAAGAGGTCCTCGCTGTGTCGCTAGCTGTCTCTCGATGGAAAATGGTATAGAAATGAAACAGAGAGAGAGAGAGAAAGAGAGAGGTATTTCCATGATAAACACAAAAATGAGGGACGAAGGGAAAACAGGAGGGGCCAGGATTATCGCAAATGGTGAAAAAGGAAAAATTCGAATTTTCCATTGTGGGTGTAAAATGAGCAGCAGAGCCATCCGTTGCGTTCATGGCCGAACGATCACTCGTGGGTCAATCAGCGTTCGCACATACACGGGGACACGGGGTGCAGTAGGTGGAGCTGTAGGTGTAGGCGGAGGATGAGGAGGTGGGCAGGGTGGTTTGGGAGGGAGGAGAAACGAGAGCTTGCTTTAAATCCGATAGCTCTGTGCACAGGCGACCACTGGCATTTATTAATTAATAACAAATGTATTCCGGAATGAGTTCAACGTCAAATAAAATGATATTCCTGTCGAGTAATCCGACGTGCTCCCCCCGATATGTTCACGGAACAAGAACCGCGGATGGATAGTGAATTCTCGTTGAATTAACAGGCTGCTTGCGGAAGATAAAGGCTGTATTTTCGATAAGGGTAAAAGTGGAACTAAATCCCGGCGACTTAAAAATAACGCCCACGAAACGAATTTAATCACACGGTGTGCCGGAAATTCGCGATGGTGGCTGATAGAACGAATCGTAGATGTCACGGTTCGTTGAATTGTCTATTTATGCCTCGCTGCTTTCCATACCGGAAGTACCGAACGAAACTTCGTGTTCGCGATATGATATCGGCAGCGAGATGGATGCTTTGAAAAATTGTTAATACCGCACTTGCATTCCATTCTGTACGAATCAGTGTACGCGTACGTGTGTACATAAGAGTGATTACCAGCCAACGAATCGCGGAGTATCCGTGAACCACGTGGATTTTTAGATCAATGGAAAAATTTGTGAATCAAAAAATTGCTGTGCTTGATTAATTTGCGTAACATCCCTTTTTCGCTGGGTTGTCAGATAGGAAGACAAGGAGATGTTTAGCTAAGGGTGTACCTTTTTGATAAGGGGTTATATCGTATTCATCCATGTATCGGTTTATACTTTCTCCGAACGAACCTGAATATCTGAAGAACCTATTCGCGAACCAATACGGTGCTCCTATCAATTGGAGATGACAAAACCCAGTGGAAACAAAAGCTGTCACCCCTCACTCGCCATGCAAGACGCAGTGGCGAGTCAGTCGCCTCTTGAGCGTAGAAAAATCGACAAGGTTCGAAGATACTTTGTGGCATTCCGAATAATATTTTACAAATTGTGTTTAACTGTAATTAGGCATTCTCGCTTCTTAAGACGGTTCAAAATAACACTCCAAAATGGCTGAAAGGAAGTTACCGAAAGAAGCGTACTGTGAAACTGAAAATAGCGACGAAGAGTTTTATTTTGACTCCTTGAATACTGACTAATTTTTCCACTGGATCTGAGATTGGTGAACCTAATGTACCTGTTCATAACACGGAACCTATCGACCTGGCGGAAGATGAGAAACTAATTATTTTTGCGATACGTGTAATCGAAAACCAGGACTGCGTGTTGGAGACTGCTTTGAAAGATACCACACGATGGAGAACTATAAAATATCATTTTTACATAAAAACATTACATTAAAACACATTATTGTGTAAACATATATCTAAAGCTCACAAAAGAATTAATAAATCCTGTTTATACTTAGTAATCTTGCATGTTATGTATGTGCGTCGTGAGATGAAAATGTTTGAAGGATACAGGAAGGAAATGGGAAATTTTTATTCGGTGATTTTAGGTGTAAATTTTGTGTCTTGTTTAGGAATGCATATTTTCCTTTTCGATGTATTGAATTAAAATAGAAACCTTGGACTATGAGTGATACAGCTGAATTTTTTGATCTTGATCTTGTGTCTTTACAAGTGGACTCTAAAATATCAATGATCAAAATAGTATTTTCTCTATTTCTCTGCAATTTTTCATTTATCACTGTACTGTGTGACAATATTTAATAAATCTGACTGATTTGTATAATAACGTAATAATCTTCCCTTCGTGGAATAGAAATAAACGAAAATAGATGGAATAATAAGGGTATAATTGAGAAAATTATAGTATACAATTACTAAATGTAGCAATTATAGTATACAGTTTGAAAAATTGTAGTATACATAAAATTGTAGAAAATAATTACTCTAGTAATTTTGAAAAGTGCAGTGAGAGTATATGACTTTATGTGATTTTTATGAATCTATGTATCTATATCTGTATTAAAACTTTAAATATATTTAAAAATCTTAAATTATTTGAAACAGATATTTATTAAAAAATGCACAATTATCCGAAAAATTGTCAGTCCAATTTTTCTATAATTTTGGTGATATTGTATCTCAATATTCTATATGTGGAGAATCAAAGTAGTATAATATGCCATTATACCACCAGGTTTATAACCGATGCATAGAAATTGCGAGCATTATGCTGTGTATAAAAGAAGTATTGTGTCATTGGTGTAAAGATTAGTGTTTTGGTAATTTGAATAATTTTTTGGTTTGTTACGATTCAAACAGAAGGAACTGCAACAAGAATAATTCAGAAAGTAATGTCATTTTGCAATAAAACAGGCTACCATTTGTTGACCAAAACATATACAAAATGCGATATTCGAAAATTCAAACTATATTGTTTGATTTTATCTCCAACTATAACATAAAACATAAAAAATTAAAAAATTTATTATTCTAAAATTTACACGAATATTTTCTACTCGTATTTACATCAAATTTACACCACAGTGTCCATTAATAAATTTCCCCAAAATTGAAGAAAATCGGTAAATAACTAATTCATAAAATTCATTTGCACAAGAGAGATAGGTACTATATAAATTACTCGATTACCAATTTTTCCAAATTTTTAGGAGGAATTTATTAATGGATAGTGTAGTGCAAATCATATATGATATTAAATATTTAAAAATCCACAATTACGTATTAATTTATTAATTTCAATGATAAATATCGGCAAAATAAAGGAATCTCTATCACAAATTAATTTTTACCCCATCTGTAAAATTCTGTAAACAATTACAGAGCTCGAAAGGCAGCTATTTTCACCTTCATCGAGGCAGAAAATTACGAAATCACGAAGAAACGATAAACAACGAATTTACCAAGTATCAGTGACAACAGTGGTTGGCATAAAATTATATAATAAATTAATACGTAATTGAGGATTTTCAAATATTTAATACCATAACTGATTTACACTACACTATCCATTAATAAATTCTCCTTAAAAATTTGAAAAAATCGGTAAACAACTAATTCATAAAATACACTTGCACAAGAGAGATAGGTATTTTATAAATTACTCGATTATCAATTTTTCCAAATTTTTAGGAGGAATTTATTAATGGATAGTGTAGTGTAAATAATTTATGGCAGAGATACAAATGGCACGTGATATTTAAAAACCCTGAATTACGTATTTTTATTTATTAATTTAAATTCTAAATATCGGCAAAATAAAGGAATCTCTATCACAAATTAATTTTTACCCCATCTGTAAAATTTTGTAAACAATTACAGCGCTCGAAAGGCAGCTATTTTCACGTTCATCGATGCAAAAAATTTCGCCATCGCGAAGAAACGATAAACAACGAATTTACCAAGTATCAGTGACCACGGTGGTTGGCATAAAACTAAACGAGCGGGAAAAACAGACGCGCAGAGAGACGCGGGCGTCGGTTCATAACTATGCCGGGATAACGTTGTCAATTGAAATACCTGCTTGCGTGGCGCAAGCTTTAGCGTGGCTGTAATTTAACCTGCCGGTGGATTATATTTCGTACGAAAGCTTTTGCGAAAGTATCAACGGGCCCGGCTTGGCACGAGCGGCCAACGAGCAGAAACGAGCGTCACCTGCCCTCCGGCTCGGTGCGAATTTCAAATGTCGAAAACCTGATATAACGATCGTTATCGCGAATAATAGCGAGACCGTTGACAGGCACGATGATACCGAAGAGTACTTTTCGATACGAAATCGAATCAAAGCGGAATATCCGAGCCGAACAGTCGTTGGCACGTTAGGCGACGCTCATCGCAATTACCGTGATTCGCTTTATACTCAAAACAGTCAACGAATTAAACTGTCCGATTCTGATCGTAATATTTCAATACCTATGTGTCGCTACTGATAGAAGCAAGAAGAGAACGAATTATAAGAATGTGCAATGTAATTGCAGTACCGTAGGTTTAAAGGGGTGCAGTAGCTTGCTCGATTATTCTCGATATTTTTGAAAAATTATCGCGAAGAGCCATTAACCCCTATGAACGCATAAATGCGTCCGGCGAAAGTCACCAGCAGGGACGGTGGACGCATATATGCGTTGTTCAAATTTTTCGGTCTTCCATGTAATAGTATTACATGTAACTTTATGTGAGACAAATATACGTGTGCTTCTTAGCAACGGCAGTAAAAAAAGACAAATGATGGAACAAATAATAGAAGCGAGGACGGGTTTATTCTTTTGTATATCTGTTCCGAGTATCATTAGTAACGTATTAACAATATAGTATACGTACAACAATATTAACAATATAAAAAAATTTATCATACACAAATAAACTATTAATTTTTGTTTAGTTTCTGTTCCTTATTTTTATGTTAAGTTATATTGTAAATTTTATTGATTCTGATAGATAATCGATGCTTGAAAATAACGTTCTTTTATTATTTAACCTGCTGCAGAAGAATTACAATAATAACTTGTTAGTTGCGCCTTGAACAGTTAATCAACAGAGCTCGCACGAGCGAAAAGTATTCCGTCCACAGCGATCGTGAGCGTTAAGCACGCACAGTCCCTCTGAAGCGCTTCGGCAGAAAGTCATCCTCACTCTAAGGGTTAAAACCTTGTGTTTCGATATTAACAGTTAACGTTTCTAGACTTTTCGCACTTCTCGTTGATATTCAAAACTGCTTGCAAATGTGAATGGGTACCGAAATGGCGCAGAGTTTTCGACAGGCTAAATACGTCCCTGATAATAAATGACTCGCTATATATAAACAGCTATAACTCCGTTATTTATTAGAATTCGAGCCTAATATTTACGAGAAGTATTCTTGAAAACGTGTACTTAAAGAAAAAAAAAAAAAAAACAGAAAGAAAAATATGGTGACTTTTTTGACCCTAGATACTAGGAGACACCCTTAAAGGGTGTAAATGTGGGTACATTTGGGAATTTTTTTATAAAAAAGTATTTGCTTGATCAATTTAAAAATCATACACTGTTATTAAGTAGATATAAGAGTATAAAAGACAATTTTTTGTATATTATAAGATGGGCATAACTTGGAGTTATGAATGCAATAGTATCGTTGGCTTAAGGGGGTTTTCTAGTATCTTGCTTGACTTCTTTCAATATTTTTGAAAAATTATTACAAAGAACTATTAAGACTTAGTATTTTGAAATTAATAGAGTATATTTGTACAGTCTTTGACTCCATTTGTTGCAATTTTTATTAAGAAACGTTGAAAATTGCCGGTGTTACGTGCCATTGACTGAAGGGAACTTCAAAAATCCGGTATCGATGGTGTTCGTAATTCAGGCTCTTCCTGTTATATGAAATTAAAAACTCGACAGGATTCTTGTTAACTATGAATACAGCTATGACTGGTATTAAACATAATAAAAAATATCGGTAAATAAAAAAATGAGCAGGGATTCTGGTGCAGACCACTGAGAATATGGGTATCTTTGAGAATTTTTCTGGAAGATCTATTTGATCATTTTGAAAACTATACGGTGTTATTAAGTACAAAGAAAAATATTTTGTACGTTTTGAGAAAGTATAACTTGTAGTAAGTAAGTAATAGCAACAAGTAACGAGATTTGAAATTGGTGGGAATCAATGGGTCTTATCACATTTAACTAAAATAGATATGAAAAATTTTCTTAATTTTTGCAAATAGAATTTGTCAATAAACATTTAAAAATATCAAAAAATTGAAAATTGGGAAAATAATGCCACTTTGAAAAATATTTCTATGTTTCTCTATATTTCTCATCTTCGATATTTTCGCAAAAATTTTACGTCTGTTTATGTATAAATAATTGCTTGAATTATTTATTTTATTTATTTTATTTTAGTTCATCTACAAGTACATGTATCATAATATATACACCCCAAATTTCAGATGAATTTTAAATGTTTTCATATTTATACGGTATTTATGAATTGTTATAGATGACACAAATTTTTGATTTCATTTGGGATGCATAATAAATTTATTTTACATTTATTGTAATTCATAAATAACTCGAGACACGACCAAATATAAGTATTCTCGATCAATATTCAGTCACATTTCTCGAAAATTGAGCTCTGGTTTTTAAACTTTTGAAACTATCATAATATAGCAATTTCTAGCTGTGAAAGATTGAAAAATATAGCTTCTTATCAATTTTTCAACAGATTATTTTCTAAAAATTTCTGAATCTTCCATACTACAATACACGATTGAAACTCAGGAACTAAATTCCACAGTTATTTTTTCCATATTTTTTAACCCTGAATTTTACACTCCAATATATTAACATTCTTTATTTTATCAAATTTATGAAATTAATATTTCTTGAACAAAAATAAATTAATTACTGTACTCATCATAATTCGCAAGTCTAATTGCAAGGAAATGATAAATTATTTAAGCTTCAAAAAACAATATTCAAAACAAAATATCGTACTAAAAGACGTTCTCACTCATTCGAGTTAATTTCAGCACCAAAGCACACAATCATGATTTAATCCTCCAAAAATTAAGCTACTCAACTCGTTATTCCCATAAAATTTCTTAATCTCAGTATCAGAATATATAATTAAAAATTAATCTTGCAAAATTCGAGTGATTAATCTCGACGCAATCGATCAGTTCAACCACTATATGTTCTAAGTACATACGTCTCAAACCATAATCAAATTAATCATATAAAGCAGCTCCACACTACAGCAACAACAAATAAAAAAAAAAAAAAAAGAATAATCTTGACAATATTGGGAGGCAAATAATTAATTTAACTGACACGTTGGTACAGATGCCAGCAGCAAAACGGTCGGGCGCGTTTGGAAATATCGTCGCAATAATTCGCGTTTAGCCGCCATATATTTTTACCCCGATAGCCTCTGTGTGTATGCTTTTTTTCATCCCTGATATTATAAAAACCGGATATTACATGTTCAGAAACGAACAATACCTGTTTCTATCATTACACGACTACGATATTTCAGCTTTTCCTGTTAATCTTGATAAATTCGTTAGATTTTTTTATAATGCAACGAAAATTCAACACAAACTTGGCACACGTATTCTATACGCTTAATGCGTCCTAACAAGCAAATATTTCGCGATCTTGGTATCCAATACCAATTACCCAACGAGAGGAACAAGAAATATCGAACGAATCTAGGTTTTGGACATAATTTTTTAAAAATTATAATTCACAATTATTCACAAATATTCGAAATCAAAAATGACTTTTCTCTTTCAGCAAATATGTGAACAGAGTGAACAAAGGAATACATTAAGAAGCATATTAGCTCAAGTAAGAATATCACTATACTTGGTTCAACGAGAACTGGCAGGTGTGGTAATGGTTGACATAAAATTTAATATATGGACCGTTTATTTTGAAAATAGTGCACGTCCATTTTCTGTTCTTTCGAAAAAACTAAAGGTTAGCATATTTGTCAATTAAAATATATAAATTAATTATTTCAGGTAGGTTAATGTTTTTGCTAATTTATTAATATGTAATTTGATTATATAAATTTCTTTTAGGCGAATTTAACTAAAATAATGTATATTGACGGGCTGAAAATGGACTTAACCTCACTTTCAAAATAAATGGTATATATATTGACGTAAAAGTAAGTGAAGAATAGAATAAGTATGCATGGAATGTCGATATGAGCGAATTTAGGTTGCTATGAGAAACGAGTATGCATGTAATGAACGAAGTGTGGTATGTACTGTGTACATTTACGTAAAGAGTAGTGGTACAGGTCAGTTACAATTAAGAATTCATTGAGAGTACACGTGTGAATTAATATGGTGAAAGAGTGAACATAATTAGACATATTTTATCAACAATTTTTACCCTGTCCAATAATATTGTTAAACGAGTATTTAATATATTCGAATAAATATAATATCCACTACTAACAGCAGGGACTATAAACAACTATGAAAACAGGATTGAAACACATTTTCCTAATCCTTGCCATTAAGGGATGAAGCCAAGGGTCCTTTATTATACACCCCTGACATCGACGTTTCTCAGCTGTAGGCTATTAATGGTGAATGAAATATCAATAACAATAAGAACAATTCTTTATTTAATTACAAAAATGATCAAACACGAATATTAAGTATAAATCTAATTAATTTCTCGCAATCACATGCTCACACCTATTTTCACTATTACGACTCAATTACAACTGATCTATGCCCAATCTCTCTGGTTTGTTCTTTCTACTTTCATACATCACATGAACATACACAATTAACACACACCTCGATCATTACACGCATACTCATTTATCGCGATAACCTGAATCCATTAGATATTGGCATCCCATGCATACTTGTCCCACTCATCCCTTTCTTACAGACATCGCTCCTTTATTACATCAACATATATATATTCAAAATCTATGTTAACCATTACCACTCAGATAATATAGATTTTGTCTTCCTAAGTCTCATATTCGATAATTTATCTGTATCAGAGTTAGAGTTTCCGATGACCATAAAGATTTTTCATCGCTGTTCTTAATTGACAGATCATGGAACTATTATGCACCCCTTATAGTATGCACCTAAAGTAAACGATGAAACCAGGAAACAAGTGTCTCTGATTATCGAATCCTAAATTCGAACGAAGCTTAATATTCCTCTGATACAAAGTTAGCTGTCCTTTCAAATTCTGATAGAAAGTAACAGGTATCCCACTTAAAAAGTTCAAAAACATCTTGATATCTGGCAAACTCACGCAACATCCCATGCATACTTGTCCCACTCATCCCTTTCTTACATACATCGCTCCATTATTATATCAACACATATAAATTCAAAATTTATGTTAGCACTGTTCACCTAACCATTTTCTTCATATTCTCTACCCATTCTGTTGAACGAAATATAATATTAACTGCAGATACTTCACAGATATAGAGTATATTTCTTCGTTTCCCTTCAATGTGTTGCGACGAAATTTCATTCTGTAATCGGGTCAATGAAACTCGTCGGGAAAAGTTCATAAAACATTGATGCGACAGAAGTAGACAGACTATCAGTTCGATTATGTCCTATCTACGTATCAAGCACGTGTATTCGTTCTTTGTAGTCTGGAGTCACCATTTAATCAAATTCCAAAATTGTTAAATAATACATAGAAAAATACATAATACACCTTCAGTCGCCATTTAATCAACTTCCAAAATTGATAAATAACACATAAAATTTAAAATAACGCAATTGTAGCGACCAAGTCCTCACTCTCGTCAATAGATGGATTCCTAATTGAAGAAGGTTCGAGGATTTTCTCGCAAGACCTCGGTGAAGCCTCGACATCCCTTAAATTGAAGTTCCTATGCCACCTAAGTCTAAAGCAGGGTCTAACGCAGAGCCTGCTACGAGGAAGCCTTACTGACGAGTCCACTAGCAGGCCCAGGACGAAATGTATTCCTTCCTTTTCCTACTGTCCTTTCTAGCTACACTGCCAACGGGATACCTGCGACCAACGAGACATCAACGACCGTGGGGGAGGACCTTCACATGTTAATTTTCCAATTAGCGACACCCTAAGTGTCGTGACCACTCTTCCATGCACCCTTGGTGCAGCTTCTTCTGGTAAGGGTGGGACGATACCTGTGCAAACGTGAAGTCATGGTTCTGTACAAAGGTTACTGTTTTCCTCCAGATCCGAAGTGCCGGTAGTTGTTGCCATCAGAGGAGCTTCGGAATGACTCTTTGGAATTACCGAGGTTTATAACACGTCTTTTGGCTATTGAGAGTGGACGAAATTAAGATTTAAAGGAACACCTGTTTCACTGTCCCCAATATTGCTAGATTCCAACTCGAAAATAGTCTAGTCTGTCTTTACGATCGTGGTATAAACCTTAGAAATACCGATTTCACGGCTCATTTAGATATGCCAAGGCGGGATATTCCATATGCATCGTGTAACAACTATTATGGACTCTATGGCAAGTCTTCGAATTGCTATTCCACCAAAGTTACGAATATTCGTAAATGAAGTCTTATGTTGGCCTCATATTGGAAAGATCGATCACAAGATCTACGTTTATTTTAAGATATTGTAGGATACCATTTCGGAAAGAAATCGCGAATCGGCCATTGCCAACAGAAACAAATTATAAACCGATCGATATTTTCTAGAAGCAAATGGAAAAGTTATTTCGGGTAGCAAAATTAACGCTTTGTACTCGGTGATTACTTTCGTTACAGGAAAATAGCAATTTGAATACTTTCTGCTATAACGTCGAGGATACTTTTGAAACGGTGAATAAGGAATCGGGTATAAATTAACGCTTGAAATTATTTTATTTTGACATTCCACGCAAGCTCAGGGTATTTTAGATTTGATATGTTAATTAACACGGATCTTCGGAATTTGATTAAACGGTGACTTAGGCTCGCCTCTCGAGTGCAAAGGGTTAAGATGCGCGGTCCCTGCGGGGAGGTGAAGCGTAGGTTAAGAAAAGCATAAAAGCAGGTCCTTGACGACCAAAACAGAGTCCTTAGAAATTAATTGTGACCAGCACGAGCGTGAGTCGCTCGGTGTTGGAAAGAGAGTTAAATTAGAGCGCGTCTTTGTGTGTTTTCGTTGCGTTATCTTGG
>NW_016909399.1:330316-356271 GCF_001483705.2 Eufriesea mexicana
ACGCTCTATAGTACGTTCGAGAAAAGAAGGCACAGCGTGCTATTGATCGAAGGTGGTGACGAAGATCATCGGTCACCGTTTTCGGTCAATAGCGATCACTGCCTGTGATCAAGGCAGTATCAGTGGAGTTAACACGTTAAGTGCCCAGCCCGTTTTGCCTGCCATTCCGTTCAGGCCCAGATTCGGTCGTCAAGTGGGCCCTCGGTGACGAGCGAAATATTCATAAAATTCGGAGATACTGTACCAATTGTTGTAACAGGGATTCCCAAATGTTGGATCCAAAGATGGCGAAGAATTTAACACGAAAAGTGCAAAGGAACCTAAAGTCTGCGGCCGATCCCTGGGGACTGGCGTGGCACTTGACGTGTTAGTCAGCCGCGAGATGCAAGCACGCCGTGCCTTCTTCTCTCGAATGCACAGTACAACACCGAACTGCGTATCAACTGACTCGCTTGCGTTCTCATTTAAACTAGCATTCTCTTTTCTTTCAAATTATTATTCACATTTTGCATATTGCAAAATAAATACGATATATATGTGAGAATGTAAATATAAAAATGATTTATTCCAAAGTAATTCTAAACTTATTCTAAGCGCTAATAGCTCTCGGCTGACTCGCAGAGAACTCTATAACTGATTCTAAAACACACTGACTCTCACTCGCTCTCCGTTATCTCTCAAAAACTGTCCTTTTCCACGTCCTTGCACCCTTATTTAACACTTTGACTGCCACGTTGGTCATATATGACCGGTCACGGTTACTCTTGTCACACCACGGTGGTCATTGGTGACCGGAGCGTTTGAACTACATTGAACTGCACTGAATGCAAATTGAAAGTTAGTGCATTTTGAATATAACCGATAATTAGAAAATATAACCGCCACTTTGAAATAATAAGTACCTTATTGAACAATTACAAATTTTTATTAGAATATCGATCAAAAAATAGAACAAATCTTGCATCTAGCGGTGCATTCTCCTAACGTCCTGAGGGAAACATGTGATTTCGGCGTGGCAGTCAAAGGGTTAATCAGCCACAAGGATGTAAACTCGCTGTGCCTTGTTTACTCGAACGCACAATACATATAGGCGAATCCAGGGCAGATTCCGAACGCTTATGTTGGGAGCTGATTTCCTCGAGTTCAAACGAAGAAGGGATGAATGTGAATACTTGAAAGAATTGAAAGAGATCGGGGTTAAATTTTGTGTGACAGTCTATCTCACAATCGATTCACTCCAATGTCCTATTTCCAAAAATTGCTGGGGACAGTAACGAACTCTAAAACGGGCATTATTATAATTTATCTCTTCTCTGATGATGTAAAAAGAGACTACTCATGGTTTCCAATTTTTGTCTGAAAATTTCACCTGTTTATTGTGAAAAATAGGTGTGACAAAATGAGAATCTAGGAAAGCAAAATGTGAGTCAAAGAGATTTTATTTCCTGAGAATGAGAAGATTTCGTACATATTTTCATGCACAAAATGCAAATTTGACAGTGAATATTGCTCATCGTATTAAGTTTAGAAAATAAATAAATAAAAATCATCGATTTTACTATATTTAAGAAAATATTTCAGAGAGTAATTTTTCCTAGTATTTTTATCAACTGTATCACATAGTACTAACCAGAATTGGGTATTATTCCAAAGATTCTTTGAATAAAATTTTATGCGAATAACATTTCGAATAAATTCTTAAAAAATAATTTAATGCAATAAAATTTTGTTGAATAATCTTCGAAAAGGAAGAATCAATAAAACTCACTTGAAGCAAGAAAATTATTCAACAAAGTTTTATTTCATTAATGCATTATGTGTAATTTTATTCCAAGATTGCAATTATGAAGAATATATTCAATTCGAGATTATAAGTTAAATTCGATTTAACAAATTTCGAATAAATTCTTAAAAAAGAATTTAATGGAGTAATATTCTTTGAATAATCTACGAAGAGGAAGAATCAATAAAACTCATTTGAAGCACAAAAATTACACAAAAAAGTTTTATTCTATTAATGCAATTAGGTGTAATTTTATTCCAAGAGTGCAATTATGAAGAACATATAACATTATAAATTAAATTCAATTTTACAAATTTCAAAATTAATTATTCAAACATTTCTTATAAATTTTTCCAATGACCTTCCAGCGATGAGAAAATCAGTGAAACTAATGTGAAGCACGAAAATTACTCAAACAAGTTTTATTCCAATAATGCAATTATGTGTAATTTTATTCCAAGAGTGCAATTATGAAGAACATATAACATTATAAATTAAATTCAATTTTACAAATTTCGAAATTAATTATTCAAACATTTCTTATAAATTTTTCCAATGACCTTACAACGATGAGAAAATCAGTGAAACTAATGTGAAGCACGAAAATTACTCAAACAAGTTTTATTCCAATAATGCAATTATGTGTAATTTTATTCCAAGAGTGCAATTATGAAGAACGTATAACATTATAAATTAAATTCAATTTTACAAATTTCGAAATTAATTATTCAAACATTTCTTATAAATTTTTCCAATGACCTTGCAGCGATGAGAAAATCAGTGAAACTCATTTGAAACACGAAAATAAGAAAGCTGAAAAATTTCTCATCTTAATAATGTCATAGGAAAAATTTATCAGAAATTTTTGAATAATTCGTACGAAATTTGTAAAATCAAATTTAATTTATAATCCCATATATCCCTCATAATTGCACTCGATTAATTCGTAATTAATAAAAAAAATTACACAGCACGTGACATTCGACTGCCAAGACATAGCACTCGAAAATTCCTCGAGATACAGAGTATAAATCGTGTGTTGTGATTTGTCAGCTGCGTAACACACATTCCCGCGTGCAGCGACATCTATAATCCATCGGATGACCAGAATTAGTTGCCGATATCTTTCATCTGGCAATGTCGTTACATAATGTACGCACAGGTTTGTACGACTAACGGCCCCTATCAGTTTTTCATGGAGAAATAATCCTCTCAGTGTCTACGTCACCGCGTCACGAGGCGAACAAGGGTAGCACGTGTTCACAGGTGAATTTCATCTCTCGGCGTGGGCCAGCCCAGCCGCACTCGTCGCGCATACACGCGCGCAGCTATACCTACACGGCTAGTCACCATAAAAGCATCCATGCCCACCCCTACTCTGCCCTCAACTGTTTCCAAATAAAAATGAAAATATGGCCGGTGTAATGTATGGATTACAAAAGGATCGATCCCCCATGCTTCGCATCGCCAATATTTATGTTATTTTCTTCTAGAAAACTGAAAACAAAATTCAACCAGGCATAAATCCTTCCTATGCCCCGGGTACGTTCATTCGTCCTATCATTCCACTGCACCAGCCTTTCTGCACCGTGACTCTGTCAAGATGTGTTCTTCATAGCTGTTTGCTGTGAAACGATCTTTTTCCCTTCCTCTTTGATCCCAGAATTTTCAATAAATATGGCGACCATGGTAAATGACATAGATGCAAAGTCACGTTTGTTTATAATAAATATCCAATCCCATTTTTCTCAAAAAAGGGCGAAGCTTTAAACGAGAAAAAGTTATTTTTCGTTGTAGAAAAATAAATATTTTTATACGTAGGATCATAATCATAATTTAAAGGACCCCGTGTATATTTTAATATATTAGAAATTCTATTACCAATGAAAAATCGAAACGATTCTGCATTCGTCTTCCAATTCCATCGAAAACTATTCGTTTCCTTCCTCTTTGATACGAGAATTTTCAATAAATATGACGACCATGGTAAATGACATAGATGAAAAGTCACGTTTGTTTATAATAAATATCCAATCCCATTTTTCTCAAAAAAGGGCGAAGCTTTAAACGAGAAAAAGTTATTTTTCGTTGTAGAAAAATAAATATTTTTATACGTAGGAGCATAATCATAATTTAAAGGACACCGTGTATATTTTAATATATTAGAAATTCTATTATCAATGAAAAATCGAAACGATTCTGCATTCGTCTTCCAATTCCATCGAAAACTATTCGTTTCCTTCCTCTTTGATCCGAGAATTTTCAATAAATATGGCGACCATGGTAAATGACATAGATGCAAAGTCACGTTTGTTTATAATAAATATCCAATCCCATTTTTCTCAAAAAAGGGCGAAGCTTTAAACGAGAAAAAGTTATTTTTCGTTGTAGAAAAATAAATATTTTTATACGTAGGAGCATAATCATAATTTAAAGGACACCGTGTATATTCTAATATATTAGAAATCCTATTATCAATGAAAAATCGAAACGATTCTGCATTCATCCTAAAATTTCATCGAAAACAATTCGTTTCTTAAGTGTTAAAACGATAAGAATACAAATTGGCTTGCAATCTCCTGCTCGTCCGCCATGTTGATTCGCAGATGGCGCAACTGTGTTACGGACGAAAATCGGCCGCGCGTGGCAACGATTCTTTCTTCTTCGTTCGACGGGCGTTGATGAACGATCACGTGTGTCGAAGTTTCATTCGCAAAGGTGCCGATTATCCTAAAAATAAATTGCTATGAAACTTTTCGAAGGTCCAACAGCCGAGAACACCTCGCGCTCGCGCATTCGAGCGCGCGTATGAATCCAGCAGCGACCGTAATCGAATGACCGATGGAAAACTTGGTCGACCTCGATCCTAAATTCGCGATTAGGGCTGCTAATTGCGCATCACGAGCAGATGCAACGCGTATCGTGCGGACTGAAGTACAAAGGGGCGACCGCACCGCAGCGTTCTGTCCAGCAGCAACCTAATCAATGCACATTTCGCTGGCGATTTCCGTAATTGTGGTGACGCATTCGAACGTCCTGCGCCGCTCAGAGACGAATAAACAAGCAAACGGATGAATAACTGAACACTTTGACACGCGGCCGTCATCTTCCACCAATTATTTTCCCAGGATTAATCCAATAGCAGTGCATAGACTCCAACGTCGACACTAGAAGCTTCGTTGGTAAAACACGAGTGTGACAACACGCATGATACTTACATTACAGCACAGTACTGGAAGGCCAATACTATCCAAAACAACTGATTTTTCCATTGGAAAAATTTACCGTCTTTAGAAAATTTTCGTTTCATTTATTTATTTCGTAAACCTAGGATGATGAGCAGATTTTGCTACCAGATTCGGATTCAGCACATGGAAATATATGTAGGATGACATATATGTAAGGAAACAGGAATACTTATTCCACTGTAAGTCGGTAACGTCCTGTGTTTATTTATCAACTAATGTATGCAAGTATGAGTGTGTGTGTGTGAGGATGAGCGCGAACGTGCGGTGCGAGCTGTTATGGTTCTAGTCCTCAATAACACCTAATGTAACAAACATCGTGCGTACTAAATATCAGGTGTGATAGATATGAAGTAAAACTGTTGCAGTTAATAAGTAAAACCTATCTAAAATCCTATCAATATATTTGAAAACATATACATGGAAATATGTATAGTGAATTACTCATAAATTCATTTTAATACTAAACGTAGCAAGCGGGGTTAAATGACATTTTTCAAAATTTACTTTACAATTGTACGTTTATCGTTACTTCTTTTGCTCTTCTGACTTTTTGTAAATTCTTATACCATCTGATTGTTTAATTTCTCGCTTTCTGTTTTTTTTTAAATTTATTTTTTACCGAGAAAAATTTTGCATATACCTTATGTACCATGATCAATAGAAATACACCCGAAGGCCCATGAGATGTTGCACAATTAAAATGTAGGAAATTTTTAGACGTTTAAGAGATACTTTTGAAAACTGTATGATGCCAAAGCGAGGTTTTAATTTGTCTTCAGCTTACAGAAATTTCGTGTGTGTTCCTTCTTTTATCGAAGAAATATTGGGTTTGCGCGAACGGTTTGAGACGTTGAAAACGGAGGGAACAAAATGATGAGAATGAAATGAATACCAAACGCGGAGACTGATTAAAGGAAAGAAAATAATACCGAAATAACGTAATTTTAACACACGGAAAACACGCTTTTATTCGTTTCTCTGATACTGAACAACTTACGTTCGTGCCGGTCACAAACTATTTTCACGAGGATTCCTCAAGGATTCTCCACTCAGGACTCTGCCAATGTCGTCGAGGATCCTATTTTTATGCCCTTTACAAAGCTTGATGATGTGCTTTTATCAGTCGCTAATTGGCTAATATGATTCAGCCGATTAGCGATTTGCTCTCGAAAAAATTACGTCACTTTGCCGATTTGCTATGGCGATCAGGATTCCGTTGACCTGCATTTTACCGCCCAGGAAAGACCGGGAAACTGAGCTTTGCTTCTGAAAATAGCCTTTTATAACGGTATCAGTTGATTTTCGATTTGTTTTCTAGAATAATACACTACATAGGTCATTCATCGGTTTGTAATTTGTTTTTCTAAAAATAGCGTCCCACATATATAAGTGGAGCCTTTCCAGTTAGTTGATCTGTTCGCTATTTGTGTTATCATTTCCTTGAACCTATTTCTTAAATAAATAAGTGAAATCTGTAGAAAGAAATGTAAACTATAGTTAACATCTCTCTGTGCTATTAAGAATTGATCACATTATTCGAGTACATATGAGCCATTCACTGCACAAATTGATTAACTCCACAAAACAAAAAGAGGAGAAATGCAACGAAATAATGTATATTGTTTTTTAAAATTCCCCTTATAATTTAAATCGAAATAAATATCGTAGAATGCATAAATACAAATGTAACTTTCATCTAACGGTATATAAAATTTATAAGAAAAAATAGCCAAAAGGTAATCGTTAGTAATGTCACCATTTTTATGTTACTGGAAGAGTTAATCGATTTGGCAAGTGGAAAAAGTAATAAATTTAAATTTTACTAAATTTTACTTAAATTCTGATAAGACGGCGCTAAAAAATTCACCGTTATCATTCATGGCTTGCTAGTGCATTTGAGTTGCATTATTGCAACGATTTACATTAGAGTACGGAGTTAAGCAGAGTGACCTCTGAAATAAATTATTTATTATTCAGTGGCCAAAAAATTTTTGTCGTTTAATGGTGTTAATCTTAATTATCAGGGAAAGTTATTATAAATATAAAAGTTATGACTATACCAAGTGCTTTGACACTTAAATTTAAGATTTTTCAAAAAGTGGAATTCATCGATTTGTGCAGTGAACGGCTCATATATAATATACTCACGAAATGTATTAGTGTAAGGGATATTTATGAGTTTAGTGTGAGAAACGAGCGAAAGTTTACGAATGCATCCTGAATTTTTGAAAAATCTGGCCCACCGAGGTCGGTTGAGAAATGCGTGATTGAAGAAAGCCTGCGTATGAAAGAAGACAGAGTGTGAGATTAAAATAAGGATACAAGGATGCGAACAGGTCAGGAATCTCTCTTAAAGGAAGAGAGTTCAGTTCAAAAGTCAGCAGTTTTAGCCTTAGAATTCAGTCGTAGAAATCAGTCAGCTTAACGTCAGGTGTCAGTCCTAAAAGTCAGTTGTAGAAGTCAGTTTAAAGTCAGTCAGCTTAAAATCAGTTGTCAGTGATAGAAGTCAATCAACTTAAAGTTAGTTGTCAGTCGCAGAAGTCGGTTTAAAATCAGTTCTAAAGTCAATTATCAGTCATAGAAGTCAGTCAGCTTAAAGTCAGTTGTTAATCGTAGAAGTCAGTCAGCTTAAAGTCACTTGTTAGTCGTAGAAGTCAGTTGTCAGTTGTAGAAATCGGTTGTCCGTCGTAGAAGTCGGTTGTCAGTCGTAGAAGTCAGTTTAAAGTCAATCCGAAAATCAGTAATCAGTCCTAGAAGTCAGTCAGTCTAAAAAAGTTATGAGTTGCGAATCAGAAATCAGTCTCAGAAGCCAATTATAAGAAGTATTAACGTTAATAGTTAAAGAAAGCAAGAATTTTCGAAACGTTGTCGGAAGAATCTTCCAAAGACTACTATCAGTTGCCAGTCGTAGAAGTCAAATGTAAAAGTCAGTTGCAGAAATCAGTCATAGAAGTCACTTTTAGAAGTTAGTTGTAGAAGTCAATTTAAAGTCAGTTAGTCAGTCGTAGAAGCCAGTCAGTTTAAAGTCAGTTGTCAGTCGTAGAAGTCAGTAAGCTTAAAATCAGTTGTCAGTCCTAGAAGTCAGTCAGCTTAAAGTCCATTGTAGAAGTCACTTGTAAAAGTTAATCATAGAAGTCAGTTTAAAGTCAGTCAGCTTATAGTCAGTTGTCAGTCATAGAGATCAGTCGTAGAAGTCAGTTTAAAATGAGTCCTAAAATCAGTAATCAGTCGTAGAAGTCAGTCAGTCTAAAAAAATTATCAGTTTCGAATCGTAGAAGTCATTCTTAGAAGTCAGTTGCAAGAAAGCTGTCAGATCGTGAGAGTAAAAGGTCGAGCGAGGTCGTGGTCAATCTGGACAAACGTTGCATAGTTACTATTCTATTATGCTAACCCGTTATTTCATTAATAAATCTCATTTTGTAGTGTTAAGCAATATTATTCTGCAATATTATTCTAGTCCATTCCTCCAAATACGATAATAAACGTACGAAGTCGAGCAGGAGTATCAGTATGAGACAAAAGGTCAGAGTGAATTAGCGAGTGTCAGAGAAGCTTATCTTCTCCAACAGGATCATAGAAAACAGAGTACACATATTTTCCTTATTATCTATTCTCTTACTGCTACCAATCTGACAATTTTGAGAAGAAATTACTGTCTTTCAGTCGAGGAGTCTGTACTCGACATGGTTCAGGAAGAATAAGAACGTCTTGTCTATGCTACCTCCATTTTTCGATATAATAATAGAACAAATTAATCGATACACTTTTCATTTCCTGTTTAATAATTAACACTAATCTTTGGTGACTAGCCAGTGATCTATTTCACTGTTTACAAGAACGTATAAGAACGTAACATTAATGTTAATCCTTGAAATGCCATTTCGACGGTATTATTACTCATCAGGAAATACCACATTGCCAATCCTGTACCCCAGGCAAAACACGATGGCACCTTGACGCTTGGCATCGTATGCGCCAAGTACCTGGAATATGGAGCAATAATTTAGTTCGTTTTCACGTTTGTAACCCTAACCCTTGCACCTCAAATTCGGAAACTCCATCCAGTAACAAAATACATAGACATACCAAGGATCCATATAAATGCTAGACCTAGTAACACGCGGCATATAAAAGCACACGATATCAAGATAACGACACAGTCCACTTACTGTTAGAAGCCAAACGATCTTCTCAAAGAGCCGTTCGTTACTAATCCTCGTCAAGCAAGAAGGACCTAATGACGATATAATCCACTTAATTAGGCATAATTCCACCTTGTTCACAAGAAGATATACAGAAGACACCTAGAAGGCTTGTCACGATACACTTGAAGCATACTCGCTATAAAACTGACAAGGTATTTGGAGATAGGAAAGATTACCTGATCGACTGAATACTCACTGATTACGAACGTCAATTAACAATTGAAAACGACGACTCTTCACACGGTATAGAATGGAGACTATTCGACAGCAATTCTGCCTCAGTAAAGTACAAACCCTGATAATGGAAAAATCGGAGACTCGCTATATTGTTTCAGAAGGAAGGAACGATAAGATATATCGAAGCCAAACAATCTTCTTAAAGAGCAGTTCGTTACTAATCCTCGTCAAGCAAGAACGACCTAGTGACGATATTTAGTTAGAATAACTTCAAAGCAGTGATTATAAGTAGAACAAACCGCTATTAGCAGTGACATCTGACGAAGTTTTACTGTCAAGGGATTCCATGGTGGATAGTTCTCCAACTGATCCTAATTTTCTTTTCACTTATAATAATCATAATATCAGAAAATCCAAACGAACACATATGTATTAACATCTTCGGTATTCCTGAAGAAGTTAAACATTTACGAGTACAATTATAGTCTTATTACAACTATCTCTAGCGTTTTACTATAACCTCTTTAACCTCGTTTCACTGACACGTGGGATTTAAATAAAAATAATCCCTACACTACGTCACGAGAGTTTTCGAGTTCTAGATGAGGAGCTAGACTCGGACTGCGGGAGAGGGACGAGGAAGAAGCGAGTTCGAAATGGTGGCCGTCGATGGTGGATGAAGAGGTCGGATGGAGGATCGGAGAACGAATTAGAAGAATTTTGCCATAAAAACCGGTTACCGGACAGGGGTGGGAGGACTGGGGCGGAGGGGAGGGTTGGTAGAGTACCAGGGAATATCGGTGTTGGTGGTATTGTACGGTACCCGATATTAAAATGCCGGTGATTGATGTGTGTACCGTGCTGAGCGGTACCGCGTTACGATACACACCATGGCAATGGGGCAGCCAATGGGAATCTCACCCCTACGCACCTTACTAAAATACGGGGGCCGTCATAACGGGGTGATATTGCATCTTCGTGCGGCCTACGGATTCCCCGCTTCTTTGTGATCCATCGAAGAGTAGCCAAAGTTCTCGTGGTCCAGAGGCGGAAAAAGGCAGGGAAAGAAAAAGAAAAAAAGGAAAGGAAGAAGGACGATCGGTATTTATATCCGCGTAAATCATCGGGCTATTGTGGCGCGGCCGACGCTGCGCGACGCGACGCGACGTCTTTCGGTCTTCCACGAGGGGGCGCCGCCACTACTAAATCTTACGATTATACGATTCCGCTCTATGGAATCGCTATACCGCCGATCGATCCTCCTTTTTTAATTTACGATATCGATCTTTCGCCCGTGGTTTATCTCCGAAATGGAAACTGCTCGATGCGCGATGCCAATTTGAACGAAATTTTTCTTTCTTTCGTTTTGGGATCGAGGGATCGTTGTTTAACACTTTCACTGTCACGTTGGTCATATATGACAAGTCACGGCTTCTCCTGTGAAGTCAGAGTGGTCATTGGTGACTGGAGCGCTTGAACTACTTACAATTAATGAAAATTCACAGTTAGTCGACTGTCAACTGTTACCAAGACGACAACAGTGGTCACTCGTGACCGTCAATAAGATATTTCTCGAATCTTTTATTGCAAAACTTTATTGGAATAATTACGTTGGGGCATGACAGAAATTGCTAGGATCGCGGAAGATTTCTTCTCATTCTTTCCCCTTTCTGCCTGTTAACACTTTGACTGCCACGTTGGTCATATATGACCCGGCCACGGTCTCTCCTGTGACGCCACGGTGGTATCATTAGCGACCAGAGTGCCCGAACTACTTACAATTGTAAAAATTGAATGAAAATTGACAGTTAGTAGACTGTCAACTGTTACCAAAGCGCCACCGTTGGTCACCCGTGACTGCCAATAAGAGAAACGCTCCATTGGTTAAGAATGTTGTCTTATATGACCAATTTATTATTATTTTGCCATTATATACTTTGAATAATAAAAATACTCCCGTGTCGTCCTGAGCGAAACACGTGATTTCGGCGTGACAGTTAAAAGGTTACTCTTCGTGGTATACCAAAAGAAATCGCGAATCGGCTATTGCCAACAAAAACAAATTGTAAACCGATCGATATCTTCTAGAAGCAAATCGAAAAGTTATTCTATATAACAAAATTAAGTTGCGTGACTCCCCTACGGGGAGGTGAAGCTTAGGTTAAGGAAAGCATAAAAGCGTGGTCCTTGACAACCATAACAGAGTCCTTAGAAATCGGTTGTGACCAGCACAAGCGTGAGTCGCTTGGTGTTGGAAAAAGAGTTTTAAAAGAGTGCGTCCTTGTGTGTTTTCATTTCGTTATCTTGGTGTTCTTTTCCTGAGTTAAATCAGTTTACGAGTTTTGAGTTTGTGTTATCGTGTTCTTGTTCCTTCGATAATTTTCGGTGTCTCGAGACCAGTATTCGCCATCCTACAATAGTCTTAACTTTTCGTCTGAATTATTATATTATTGTCACTGCGTGTCTCCAATTTAAATTATGCAATTACGAGTATAACTTCTTGGAACAGAAATATTTGCTTAAATTTTGAGAGCAGTAGCTTTTAACGCTAGATTTACGGAACCCGTCAATTTGACGGATGGGTTACTTCAATTATACGATGGTAACAGATTTAGTTAATTTATATTAAGACTGTTAATATAATATATAATTGTTTTTAAATTAAACTAGTCGTTAAAAGAAACAGGCACGTGGTTTCCTTTACCTGTCAATTTGACAGGTGTCAAATATGTAGAAATAGGTATACAGATAGCGTCCGTAAACCTAGTGTTAATTTAAAAGTGACATATGTCATACATAGTCCACTTCGAAATGTTAAAAATTTCGTGTTTTAAGTATGATATAAATTGGAAAAATAAATCACGAACAAATTATAATTTGATCTTTTGCCATATAGCAAAAACTAGCTTTATTTCATTATAATGTAAAGGATTACCAGTATATTTGTGAAAAATATTTTAAGAAGAATTTTATGCAGTAATGTGAAAAAAACATTAAGTATTTAGCCTGGTATATGAAAGTATTTGAATGTTTACGTGTATATAATAATTTTGGCATTGACAATGTTCAATGTGCATTTAAATGTAATGTGTATATCAATTAAAACAGTAAGATGAAAATAAATAGGTATAAATAATTATATTCTTATATAATAGCAGTCAACATTAATTTTGTCAAGTATGATTATGTGTTTACAGCAACTGCAAAAATAAAATGTCTGAACGAGTTAAGAATGAACTGATTTCATAATTCTAAAAAATAAACCAAAGTGTTCAATTCAAAATTGGATTAGTGAAATTGAAAAATAATTTAACAATTTAATATGCAATAAATATTAAATATTTCATGTTTTTAGTATAATATGAATTGGAAAAATGAATCACGATGATGATATGAACTCGAAATAACATAATTGTAATAACTCAATTTCTTACTTTTTCGTTAAAAATTATTCTACTTTATTTTATTTTATTTTATTTTAATTTAGTTATTCTTTTCCTATTTTTGATTTAGGCGACTTGCACTATACAAGTACAATGATGGCGTGAATAGGAAGTTGTGAAAAATCGGTTCGGCATAAATCAACTTTAAGGTTCGATAATATAGGTTTGCAATAATAAGATTGGTAAAAAGAGATGAAGTAAATTTGAAATAATATCAATATAAAATTTGAATAAGTTTCTATCGCGATATTCTTACGTCTAAATACGTTTTACTCTCTTTCCACCGATATTACTTGTAAAACTGCTATATTTTTATTTCACGTTTCACGCATATTCTGTTCAACGACACGAAATTATCAAATCGAATATGAACTCAACGATATATTCGTAATTCGACCACAATAAAATCAAAATATAGCAAACAACGAAGTAGACCAACAAACGCATTGTAAATATAAAAATGACATACAACAATCAAAATATTTCCACATCCTATAGTTCACAGTCGAACGAACACGTAACATTTACCCCCCCCCCCCCACAAAAAAAAGAAAACAGGGAAAAACAAAAATAAAAATTTTGAATACTGAAAATAACTTAATTTAAATACACACGTTTCACGAACAAAAGATCTTACTGATAAACAATAAAAGTTCGTTAATTTGCATGTCATATAATTCGTGAAACATAAATATCGAACGATTAGGCTACCAATTAACAGGAGAACAAGTCTCTATAGAAGAATCCAACGATTTAGTATACTCAAAGTGTCTCACTCAAAATGCACACAAATTACATAAATCAAAAATCTTGTTACAAATAATAAAAGCAATTGTATGCAATTATATGACGCATCCATGGACAAAAAGATAGGACAGATTACTATAAAAAGATTAATGAATTATGACATTCAAAATAATAAAGTAAGATAATTTACTTTTAATATAATAAAAATTAAATTGCAATGATAAGAATATTTGTCCACTAACTTCACTATCAAATTTGTCATTAACGCACCAAATAAATAAGAATATAAGATGGATCTCGACAGAAAAATTAAATAAAAAGAAATGGATGGATTTATAACACTGAAAGTATTAGCTCGCTCCAAAATACACGAGTCTCAAACGGTAAAGCTAATTTATTAATTTCGATATTACCAAATTCCCCATAGACACAGCAATCGATAGGAGAGGGAAGATCTCTACAAGAAACACCATCAAAAAATAAAATAGTACGTGACACCCTGAATAATTTATTTTAAAATTCAACGAAACAACATTTTCGTCACAGACCATAAGAATATTCATTAATGTAGGATGGCTCAAGAATTATATATTATCTTAGCACATTGTTGACCGGTGACGAGTTAACTCGTCATTGCACTTGCATTATCTATTTCAATTTATGGAACCCAGGGCGATATAAAATATTGCAAAAGCTTTGCGTATCGTGTTTAATCATGTCCGCTTTATAATAAAGAAAATACTTTTCTTGGTATTTAGGTTTTTATCACAATTTTGGTAATTCAAAAATTTCAATCATGACGGAACCTAACGTTGAAGAAAGTTTCAATGAATTATACGCGGAAGCTTTATCTGATTGTCCGAGTGACTTGGAAATAAATTGTAGCGTAGGATGGCGAAAACTGGTTTCGAGACAGCAAAAATTGACAAAACAACACGAACGGAATAACACAAACTCAAAACTCATAAACTGATTTAACTTAGGAAAAGAACGCCGAGATAACGCAACGAAAACACACAAAGACGCGCTATAATTTAACTCTCTTTCCAACACCGAGCGACTCACGCTCGTGCTGGTCACAATTAATTTCCAAGGACTCTGTTTTGGTCGTCAAGGACCTGCTTTTATGCTTTTCTTAACCTACGCTTCACCTCCCCGTAGGGACCGCGCATCTTAACCCTTTGCACTCGAGAGGCGAGCCTAGGTCACCGTTTAATCAAATTCCGAAGATCCGTGTTAATTAACATATCAAATCTAAAATAACCTGAGCTTGCGTGCAATGTCAAAATAAAATAATTTCAAGCGTTAATTTACACCCGATTCCTTATTTACCGTTTCAAAAGTATCCTCGACGTTATAGCAGAAAGTATTCAAATTGCTATTTTTCTGTAACGAAAGTAATCACCGAGTACAAAGGGTTAATTTTGCTACCCGAAATAACTTTTCCATTTGCTTCTAGAAAATATCGATCGGTTTATAATTTGTTTTTGTTGGCAATGGCCGATTCGCAATTTCTTTCCGAAATGGTATCCTACAATTTCAGATCCATCAATTTCATCCTTATCAATCCTTTGCACTGCGATGACGAGTCTAACTCGTCACGTGACGATAATCACATTTAATCTACTTCAACGTGCACAAAATTCCCAAAATTTCTAAAATTTTCATCCAATTTTATCCTGGATGAATCAAACGTACAGCGATTAACTAAAATTAGACACCTCTTCGATCAACCATTTCTCGATTAAATCTCTACAATTTCAAAATGAAACAGCAAACCAACTCTGAAAACTCAAGATAACTCAGCAAACTGATCCGTGACACTCGAAGTAACAGAAAAACGACCCACAGCAAAAGAATTGAAAATAACGAAGCACGAGACTGCTCTGGCAGAGCAGAAAAATCAAATGAAAGACAAGGTAACTCCTACGACACGATCTTTCAAATTACCGATATCTTGATCGACGGAATCGGTGGACAGAAGAGCGAAACACGGGAATGATCGATAGAAAGTTGGAAAAGTATGCGTGCGTGGCTGGTTGCGAGATGGCGAGCATCCGAATGCTTGAACACTAAAATCGACATTCGAGGTAAACTGCCAGGGAGCATCGCGTTATCATCAGCTGTTACCTGGTCGGCCATTAGCGATAAATTGACAGGCAAACACGGAATTGATTTTAGCACCGCAAAACTCGGTTTCTGCGGTGTCTCGCCACCCACACTTAACCGTTTGCCGTTCGGTATCCGCGCGCGCGGAAAGGGCTCGAAAGCTTCAGCGTAATAAATCGATGTAAACGCGACCGACGACAGAAACGAGAACGGGGAGACAAATCATCCTGCGGACTAAGCGATTCCGGCCGGACGGGGAAAAAAGGGGGAGAAAAAAAACAAAATATCACGCGATCGAGTGTTATCAAAACAGCGTTTGTCAATGAAACGAAAATATTGCGGGGTGGCTAACGGCGCTCCACCGCCAGGGAAACCGCGCGAGTTTTCGATTATTCGTTACCGTTTGATAATCGAGACCGATCTACGCGTCGTCCCATGCAAATTCTTTTTAACGTGTAATGCGTTCGTGAATATAATCACGTGGTTAAAACCGTATTGGAATATGTAATAGAGGCGACCCTTTTGTCACGGAACAAATTCGTTTGTTGCGTGGAAATTGCGATTAAAAAATAGCTTCGAAGCTTTCAATGGACGTGACGAGTATATTCGCGACGGAACGGTAACGATTTTTGTTCAATGACGAGTATACTCGTCGCGGCGGAAAAATAATTTTCTGTCGGAATTTAAAGTAGGATATTGGTGGAATTAAAATAAGATTCGCAATTTTGATGCATTTTCGGATAATAATATTTGATTATTCGTATGCAATATAAAATGTATATTACGAATAATTAGGCTATCAATTGGTAGGGGGACAAGTATGAATCAACGATTTAGTATACTCGAAGAGTCTTACTCGAAATATACACACGTCTCATGAACCAAAATGGTAATGTCGAGTATATGTGCGAAGGAACGGTGACGAGTATACTCGTCGCGGCGGAAAAATAATTTTCTGTCGGAATTTAAAGTAGGATACTGGTGGAATTAAAATAACAGTAATTTGAATGCAATTTCGGATAATAATATTTCGGATAATTATTCGTATATAATACAAAACGCATATTACGAATGATTAGGTTAGAAATTAATAGCAAGACAGGTATGAATAGAGGCATTAAACGATGTAGTATGTTCAAGGAATCTCACTCGAAATATGCACACATCTCATGAATCAAAATGATCGGGCCAAGCATATACGTGACGGAACAGTGACGAATTTTGTTCAATGACGAGTATATTCGTCGCGGCGGAAAAATAATTTTCTGTCGGAATTTAAAGTAGGATATTGGTGGAATTAAAATAATATTCGCAATTTTGATGCATTTTCGGATAATAATATTTGATTATTCGTATGCAATATAAAATGTATATTACGAATAATTAGGCAACAGACAAGTATGAATAGAAGAATCAAACGATTTAGTATACTCGAAGACTCTTACTCGAAATATACACACGTCTCATGAACCAAAATGGTAATGTCGAGTATATACATAGCGGAACGGTGACGATTTTTATTCAACGACGAATATACTCGTCGCGGCGGAAAAATACTATACAAGTTGTACTATACGAGAAATGTCCCAAATTTCGAATCGTATTCTACCGAAACCGTGTATATAGGGGTTGGCTATATAATTAATCCTTTGTGGTTATTATCTTTAATTTTACATCTCTCTGAATGGAATATATTTTTATGTATGAAACAAGATTATGTACTGGAATATTAAATATTTATAATATTTTTATCTTCCACGTCATTTATATCTGTCCATTGTTCTTATTTTTCTTTTAATATTATATTATCTATTCGGTCGATTGTTTCTTATTATATGGAAACATCATTCCATATACTTAATAAATAAGTAAATAAATAAATAAATAAATTCCGAGTTTAATAGAGAATAATAGTAATTGCTCGAAAATATTCCTCCTGTCAATAAAAGCGTGTTATCAGTTATGTGATGATATTGCATGATACCAGCAAAGAGTTAAATATACTGAACATAGATAATTAGAATTAAAATGATACGATGAAAGTAGACGGATACTTAATTTATTTAAGAAAATTTAAATTAATTTGTTAAATAAAAACGTTTCATTTGGAAATATTAAAAGTTTCGAGTTGGGGAAAATTAACCCTTTGCACTTGGCTGTCCTCCCTCACGGGACCCCATAAATCTAACAAACGAGTCGTGTGTCCCTTCTAAAGGGACACGAGAAGGTTATTGGTAATTATATAGGATAAAATTACGCAAGTATAAAATTTGTCACGAATATGTGTTTATAAGATTTCAAATACAATATTTGGATAAAATATTTTCACATCAAGTTTTTCGTAGAATTACAAATTCAACCTGAAGATTTAATTCTTCTTCATCTTTAGAATTCATAATAATTTAACGAAAAATTCATTTCCTTCAGATCTTTTTCCATGAGAATTTTCTTAGTGACTGGTACTTGCATTACAATTACATTTCTAATTCAATAAATGAAATATTAATATTAACTCTTTGCAGACCAGTAGTTGCAAGTTGAAAGTCAACAATGCACAGATTAAATACATAGGAAACAAATTGTAGAAGAATTCTTTAAATAAATATTCTGCTTAGCAATAAACAAAATTCATTCACCATCAGCTCATTTTTCAAAAATGAGCTGTAAATTAAATTATAAAGACGGCATATCGAGTTTGATTGTTCTAACACTGAAAGTGTTCAATATATATTCATTTCTTCTTATTAAAAATAACTAAATATTAGGTATGATCATCAAGTTAATAGATTTTGCATGATACAATCGCATATGTGATATAATCACGTATACGCAACGTTCATATATAATATGCAGACGATTACAGGTTTGTATTTGTATTACATTTAGCCGTAACTTCGATCATACACGCATGCCATACGCATGGAAGGGTTAATCCCTTCTGGGAAAATGACGAGCGCAGATGGTTATGAGCTTTCTATCCCAAATATCACTGCATCTTCAGGAGAGTTTTCAGAGATGTCATAAGCTACAGAGTAATTAGCATATTTTAATAGAAACGACACAAACAAACACGTAAATATATAATACTGTCATAAACATGTAATATATTATAAACCTAACCTAACTTTCCCAATTATCCGCGATTATTTGATTTTGGAATTAATGGAAACTTAATAACTTCATGGTAAATGGTGGGATGTCGAAGAATATTTTTCATTTCTGACTGACAATTAGACCACTTTTATTATTATTACTATAATATTGTACTAAAAGTAAAATAAAAAAATTCGAAAGCCTTCGTAATATCTTCCGAGTGTCACACAAATTGTCATCGTAAGATATCTAGAATTTTATTTAATTTTTAATACATAAAATATACACAAGGTACATAATTAAAGAGAAATAATTAAATAACGTAATACGAAACACGTAAAATAGCAAAACAGTAAAAAAGGAAATACTATACTATACTCAAGCAGAAAAATAATAAACATAACAAAAAATAATGTATAAAAATACTAGTACATAATAATAATAAAAAATAATACATGAACATACTATTATATAAAATAATTGTTACCGTAAGATATCTAGAATTCCATTTTAATTTTAACATACAAAATATATACAAGGTGTGTAATTAAAAACTAATAATAAAATAACGTAATAGAAAATACGTAAAATAGGGATAAATAATTCCACGAAGAAGAGTAAAAATAAAAATACTATACTATACTCAAGCAGAAAAATAACAAACATAACAAAAAATAATGTATAAAAATACTAGTATATAATAATAATAATAACAAGAAATAATATATAAAAATAATAAAAGTAATATATAATAAAAATAATAATAAATAACGTATAAAAATGTTAATACAAATAATAATAATAAAAAATGGTATCGAAAATGATCGTTTAATACTACTTAAAAATGCGGCGATTAGTTCACACGTAATCGGTCCACGGATCAATAGTATCATTCCACCGAGCTTATGAAAATCGCGGATACGGTGTGTGTTCCATTTGTAAAAGTAATATGAAATAGTAAGGGGGCAGAATAACCGCGTCAAAACGAAATACAGCTTTCCCTTCTCCCCGCTTGTAAGCGCCTTTCTTGATCCAACGACAAGGAACGAACATTCCCGTTAGCAGTCGTATTCCTAGTATTATCAGGTTGGAATGTCGCTGTAATAAATGGTGGAATCATCCCCTCCCCACGTGCTGCGAGACACAAACAATCCCCGACCGCGATTCACCCTTATATTGTTACTCGAACAAAGAGTCGCGCCATGGATGACTTGTGCTATGTGCTTTATGGTAACCACCCCTTATCCACTATTCCACTCCTCTTTCGAGTCGCCACGAGAATCACCGTTGTCCCCAAGTCCAGCCTAAAAACGTAAACTTCCCCTGCCTTTCCCTTACTTCTCCTTAATTTCGAAAATATCTATCTTCCACCCCCTTTTTCCAAATTTATTTTTCAAACCCACTATTCTTCCTATTTTCTCGTCTCTTTCTTCGTGATCTAGTGTCATGCGATTTGCAGTATTATTCCAGTTTTAATTACTATACTACGCTACATTCAGAGTACTATGCAAATTTATGATATATTGCGATATATTTATAACACAGGGGGACCATTTATAATATAGGAGTACTATACTATGACATTGCGATATATTAGGTGAAGTAAAAAGAAATCAAATATTTTTGCATTCAATTTCATGCGAAAGTAATGGATTTCCTTTTATAAATACAAATACTGGAATATTCAGGTGGTGGGAAACATTGTTAACTTATTTCACCTAATATTTATAATATAATATTATATCGTGTTATGTTGTTTGAAGCTCCATCTAATACGAAATTTGAGCAGTGGTTTTCGATATTTTATTTATTACAGGATACCGTGGTATTTGGAGTATTAGAAACCATATTCAGAGCACTGTGGTGTATTGTAACATGCAAAATGATATGGTACAATATCATAAATTTATTATTACCGTAACGCGTTACGTATATTCTAGATTTTGGAGTGCTGTTTGAAGTACCGTGTACAATTAAATTCGAAATATCGCGGGAAAATTTCGTCAAATTCGAACAGACTATTTTAAAGGTTAGTCTTTGCGATTCGACAACCTGTTAAGTCGCCGAAACAAAATGGCGATATTCCATGCAGAATAGGTGCTCCTATCACGTATCGTCAATTTTTCGAAACAAAAATACAAATTAACGACATAAAGCGGAATTCACAGTCGTGACCAAAGTTCGGAAAAACAGTGGCGCTGGTGCTGCCCCCTGCGGGCGCGGGGAAGAGTTGGCGGAGAGAGCGGTAGCAGGAAGGCGAATTAAATCCTCGATAAGATCCGATTAAGTGGGTTATATCGAGCATAGCGGAGGCAAGTGCGAGACGAAGGAAAGGAAGAGGGGAGCAGGGATAAAGTCGTTGGCCGAAATTTATCCCCCGGATGTTTTCCCATAGCGGTATCGCGATGTTTTCCATCTTGCCACCGCTTCATAACTTCTTTTCAGGCCGGTCGGCGATTTTTTTTATTAAACCAGCGTGCTATTTGCAGTCGACTACGAGGAGCACGGTGTAACCCCCGAGATATAATGTAGCCGTGGGAGCGGGCTACTTGGTGACAAACGTTCCTTTTCCACGTCGCGGAGGCTGGCGGTGGCGCTGGCGGCGCGTCGGTGCGCGCGTTTTTGCGCGCGTACGTGCGCAGCCTGTGTACCGTGGCAATATGGAAGATCATATGTCATGCAGAAGCCGGTGGAGGAGAAACAGGAGGGTGAGAGTTCACGCACACCCTCGTTTGCACACAAAAGCGGCGCGGCGTGCGCGCACGCGGAACGGAGATGGCGCTGTCGGCGGGAGCGAGGAGGAGAAGAATAGCGGGAACGGAGAGGTTAGAGTGAAAGAGGCTGCGAGCCCTTTCGGTACACAGAGGCGGTCGTAATCCGTGTGCAGGCGAGCACGCTCGACACTCACACGAGCGGAGATTGAATTCCAGCAAACGGCGATGTAACGTCGCCGGAAACGAATAAGCCAAATAAAATAAATACTAAGGGCTTTCAGCGTGTACCGGCGGTCACGACTCCGTGTGTACGCGTACACGCGGCTGCGTTTGTTTGCACGCGAGCTCGTGACTTTATGCGCGAGCCCGCGGAGTGATATACACGTCGTATAGGTGCGCGAGCCTTGCACGCGTGTGCGTGGCTGCGTTACTGCCGAGCGTGCGGCTTATTAATCTGACGCTAAAGCGATAAAGCGGCTGCCCACGCGACAGCTACGATAGTACTTCATACGAGCACGACGACACTCTCGCTCTGCCTCTCTCTTTCCCAGCTCGCTCAATCTCTGCCCATCCACTCTGCCCGGCACTAACGATTCCGGCTATTATCGCCACCCTAAGACCCCAACTACCCCGTTGCCTTCCTTCCTGCCCTTCCTCACCTGTCGCCATCTACTCCATCTATGACGCAGATCCCTCAGATAAGCTCCTTCGATCAACTCAATTCTTTCTTCCTCCATGTCTTACGAACATCCAGTTTCACCGTATACTAATTACACGCAGATTTCTTTCTTCCTAGATGTTCCTTCTCCGTCCCGGAGAGCGTGTTTATAACATGATTTTTATTCTAAGGCTTACACTTTTAACAGACCTAACGGTTTACGATATATTTTATATCGCGACTGTAATTCCGGAGGATACATGTGTCTCACCGACGTTCTAGCGGATTAAGTTGTAAAGGTAAAGGCGAAAGTTCAGGAATTTTTACAAGTACCAGACTCGACAGATGGGACCCACGTGTGACAGACCTAACAAGCGACGGACGGACACCACTTATAAATCGCGTCATTGACCATCAAAAATCGGCTCCTTGACAGTTTCCTACTCCTCAGCCAAAGGTCCTTCCGTCACGCCCTCTGTCCAATTAAAACTCCTTACTTTTCCACCACCAACGTTTATTTTGCCCGATCAGAACTAAACTGGAGAAAACACCGGACAGGACACGACGAGACACGACATAGATCAAATTCGAGAAATCGGTTCGTCTTCGACACCGATCCTTGAAACACCTTACTTACGCGTATAAACGCGTGTTCGAAACGGTACTCCGTTCAACGTCGCCGTTATAACTATTCTATACTTTTCTATAAATAAACGTTCTCTTTTATCAACGCACACTTCGGGATCCTTATTATTACAACTAGTCACGCGATATTAATTTGGCGCGTGATAAGCGTTCCAGGACATCGAAGGGATCCGATAAATAGGACGCTACACTAGATATAGAATAAGTCGAACATGATTCTCATTGGCGTTATCAGGCTTGTCATTGGATTTGCATAGCATCATCTGTTCGTTTATGGATTTCACATGAATGTTCATCGATTTACTAATTGACTGCTGGATTCTTTTTTGAATATACTAATCATTTACATTCGAGAATTTTTTGAATACAGAGGAGTGGAAATTCAAAGATTTTCTGCTATAAAGCTGACGATCTTTTGACCATCTTTTCAATCCAATCAGCTAGGGTTGATGACTATACCCATGGAGAAATGGTAATATTTTGCGTCACCATTTGCTACATAAATTGTAATTTTAGCGAAAACTGAAATATATTCGTAAATTTCAATATGTTTAGAGTCTTTGGAGGTGAAGAGAAATAAAACAAGCAAATAAATAATTTGAGATGGATTCATGCATCCACATACGTACTGGCTGGAACAACTTATTATAATCAATTTATATATGCGCGACCATAATATTTTTTAGATGTTGGAGTAAAACGCGTTAAAGCAATTAGCCTAGAGTTATGATGGACAGACTGTATTATGATGGGGTTCCTTCAAGAATGATTCGTAGAAAGGAATCACGGTATTGGTGTTCGACGTGCAAAGTGCCATTACGTATTGTTCCTTGCTTTGATGAATTTTTAACTTTTACAGATTTTTTCAGATTCCTAATTTATTACAATTACATAATTCTCATATAATAAAAAGAAAAGAATTCATAAATGGGTCTTTTCAAAGCAAAAAGATTCATTGTTCGCGAAAAGAAAATGGGCTTCGAATACAACGGAATAGGAAGAGTGATTTGCAGTCCACAAATGATACTTAACCCTCTATGGACCGAATATATATTTTTCTTGACTATAAGAATTGTATGTAACATAAAATCAACAAATATCAACCAATACATTCAGCAGTTTTGACAATTTTGTTACAACGAATTCATATTGAAAGTTTGAATTAACAACGTTTGTACTATCGTGCCAAGATAATGCGCAATAGATAGACAAGATAATTTTCTACGCCATCTTGTGGAAAAAGGTCATAGGGGACCATAGAGGATCTAATCTATCACGATCGAATAACCGGTAAATGAAAAAGAATTAGAATTTTTAAAAATGGATTCACAGGAGATATTGTAAAAATAATTATAAATATATCGATAGAAAAATCGCGAACTGGAGTGATCGAGACGATAACGTTGAATGCAGTATTTAATAAAATACCCATACATTAGCATGTAACTTGAAAGTTACACGAGCCCATAGAGGGTTAACTAAATCTGTTACCATCGTATAATTGGAGCAACCCTTCTGTCAAATTGACGAGTTCCATAAATCTAGTGTTAAAATCGGAATTTCTGAGTTAGACTACTCCCTCGAAATACGTATATCATTCGAATACTTTCGTCAGCTACTGTACACTGTGTAATTTCAGCAATACAAAAGGTCGAAGTTGCAAATATTCGCCACGAAATTTAAGTTCCTCAAAAAAGGAACGCGAAAATTGATCATTTCGCAACCTAATTAACAACGAGTTCGACAATTTTCCTTACAACCATAAGTTTATCCGTTGTTTCGAGTCAGATGGGACAAATGATATAGTGAATCGCAAAAATATTCGTAGATCAAAGAATACCGATTTTCTGTTCACCTTCAATATTTTCGATAGTTAATTATTAAGTTGAGCTATTCGCAGTGAAGAAACCATTTTGTAGTATCGAAATACTATACACGATTTATACTTATCTTCAGTGCAATGGCCCGAAACTAAATTTGACGTTCAAATTAATCCCTGTCTGCCTTCATTTATATTTATAATTTATGAAATTACGATCCTCGACAGGAGTGTGACTCGATGTTATAAAGCAAGGAGTTGAACTTTCAGAAAAAGATTCATTATTCGCAAAAATGATAAATGGGACCTCTGGAAGCAAAAAGCTCCTTGATTCGCGAAAACAAAAAGAGTTTCGAATGCAACGCAAAAGGGCCCGTGATTTGCAGTCTAATGATGCGCAAGGAGAGGAAAAACGGAGAAAAGGAAAAGAAAAACGGCGGGAAATGTAATAAAAATTCGCGCGGAGCGGACGCGGCGAGGAAAGCAAATGCGATCCGAGCTCGTAAATATTGCTAAACGTACGACCCTTGGAACACAACCTTTTTTTCCCGCTACAGGAGATTATCGATAACGAACGACGAGATCAACCGACGAAAATGTTGACGCGACGATAGCGTTAAACGGATCCACGAGTCGCGGTGAACGCGACGTCTGCAAATCGCGTTTCAAAGCTGCGCGGGGGTTGGAAGAAATGGAATCGAAGAAACTGAATCGGCGGGAATCCCCCGTGGATGTAACAGGCGTGTTATCACACGACACACGTACGTGGATTTGCGTGCGCGGAAGCGCCTCGTTTTCCGGAATCTCTTACCCCTCGAAACTATTTAAATTACACCACTCGCTGTGCTCGCACCCTTCGATTCCTTCCAACCCACGTGTTTAGGCCAACCACCTATTCCCAACTTCGTGATACGGATCGGAACATTTCGTGTTCTCTAAGATTGTCAGTTTTACTCGCTTTGCACGCATTTTAAATTATCTATTACGTTTTGCACGCATTTTAAATTATCTAGTATGCTTTACACGCATTTTAAATTACCTACTATGCTCTGCACGCATTTTAAATTACCTACTGTTAAGCCTTGGAATGTCGTCCCGGTATTTTGTTCAGCCTTTTGTTTAGAATAGACCGTGTGAAGGCTCTGAAAGTTCTCAAGTGCCATTGATGAGGCCCTAGGACCGCAATGTTCCAAGTAGAAGGTTGTTTATATCCTTACTGTCAGCGTCCTTTGATTTCTTTAGCACCTAAGCCACCACTTAGGTAATCCGCAACAAACAACTATATATCACCCTTCAAGAAGACAAGCACAATTA